>NW_028279306.1:0-40333 GCF_059751315.1 Micrasema longulum
TGATGAGCCCGAATAGTTTAGATAAATTTTAGAATATTTAATTGCAGAAAAATCCACTTTTTGAAATATAAACCTTATATATTATAAGCGAGGTAAATAATAAAGCAACTCCCATATAAAAAAAAAATATAAAAAAAAGACTCCACTCTCCATCTGTCGACGGTGTCTAGCAGACTTGAAAAGCAGAATGTTATGTCGATAACGCTCTTGAGGTGAAGGTGACCGCGAAAGGCCTCGAATGTGGGCCGATTACCTTTATTTAAGGTGTGCAAATTTAGTTCAGATAAAAAATCTGCAACTATTTTGCCCCTTCTGTCCGTTCTCGCGCTTCCCCACCACACATTTTTGGCGTTAAGATCACCTCCTATGAGAATGGAAACATCTCCTAAGAGTCTGAGTTTATCCAGAGCGGGAGTTACATCCGAGGTTGGTTCCACGTACATGGATCCGATTACCATGGGTTCGGCGTCAGTTGTAATTTGAACCAGCGTTGTATTTGAGTCACTGTATTTGCTCAACAGAATTCCATTTGATTTGGGTTTGCAAATTATAACCGCTGCTTTACAGACATGCTCCGATGATGTTACCGATTGATAAACGGTAACTCTCGATGCATTAATTTTGCCCGTGTTGCCTGTGTAAGGCTCCTGAAGCAGCAGTATATCCGCCCCCCGTCTGTCGGCCAGTGCTTCTTCTTGTGCCGCTTTACAGCGGCCCAGGTTCCTCTGTATAACTTTAGTTTCTGTATAAATACAACGTGCAGTTAAAAATGTCCACATCAATACTGAGTCCATTATAATTTCTACAAGTACTTCTAACAAATGAATTCGAGGTTTAATTGTTTTTACAAGTTGGTATGTAAAAAAGGGAATTTAATCTGGTATAGCAGAGGACAACGGAAACCAATATTGGCATGGAATGCTCTTCCAGCAGGAGTGTGAAACTGTGAGGGTAAAGTTATGTTTCGGAAAAATCTTGAAACCCCCTTGAATAAATTTGAATAAATCCGTAGAATGCAAAAACAAAGTAAATTGTTTTACTAAAATAACAAATTCAAAAAGTCAAAATTAGTATTAATTAATTAATTAAGCATTAATTCACTGAATCACTTTGTAAAGCGCCTTTGAGATATTATTTTACGAAAATGACGTTTTATAATATATATACATCGGAAATGGCTTTACCCCCAGAATATGACTTGTCATTGGCTGGTTTAAGTAGCTACTTTACACACTGTAACATCCACCATTTTGCCTATGTTTGAACAGCCATATTTATTCAATTCTTTCTTCTGTTGATTTTACTAAAGTTAAAAAGCTAAAGCTGTAATTGTTGCGAAAATATTCAACTGATTAAATTATTTCACATACTAGGCCTGCAAATAATTATCCGATTTTTAAAATTCTTCTTGGTCAGTTGGTTTAACTGCAAAATCTCGAGTTTGTTTAAATGTTTGTAGACTAAAAATAATGTTATTCTATCACGGACCAATCCATCGTTCAAGGTTTCCGATGAAATGGAAAATAATTAAAATACTACAATTAAAAAAAAAATTGAACCTTAATAATAGCCATTTTAATTAAATAAATAAAAATAACTTCACTTTCATCCTGTGCATATTTTGTTCGCTTGAATGATTATTTTGATGCTTTGAAAGGGTTTAACATACTAATATAATACAAATGAGTGGAATCTGTTCTATCGAAAATTGAGTTCCTAAAGGGGCTGTAAAACCAATTGAGTCCCAATCAATACACACTGGTTGTACCCAAACTGATGATTGAAACAAAGAAATTCATTTACAAGGGAAGATTTCGCTTTCTTAGAGAGTTCAATAAAGTTAACGGAATCGATAAACATGTTAGCGAAACTTTTGTTTACCGACTAACAAAAAGTTTTCGACGCTAAAGTTAAGTAATATTGGCAAGGAATGTGTATCACTTTCGGGGCGTTTAAACATACTGATTAATTAATAGATTTTATTATTCCTTTCACTCTTATTCGTTTCTGATATTCCATTAAATTATTTAGAATCGATAACTAATTATAGGTACTTACTGTACTTTACTACGCCACGCATGATGCAATAACGGAGCATCAGGGAAATTTTAATTCAGAGATAAGAAGTAAATATTTGTATTGATTAGTTATTTATATACTTAATGGGCATAAACATGCATTTTTACAGCTTTTTTACAAATTTAAAAACAACCACCAATTAAAATGGTAAAGGTTTTTCGTCATTCGAAAGAAAAATTTCTTTTCTACAAGACATTGTATTAGTTTTTACGCTTTGCGAATTAGTATTTCATTTTTATTCATTTTCTTTATTTTTATGATAAACATTGTCTAATCTATTATTTACAAAAAAAAATTACATCTTTACTTATTCTTACATTATTCATCACTATTGTACACTTACTATATCAATTTAAAATATCTAATTATATTTACATATTCACTATTTATAATATACAATATAACCAATATTTTTTTTACATTTGTACTCTTCACATTTTTGTTTTTTCTTTTTTTTTGTTAATTTTTTTTATTCATATAACAAATAATTTACAATTTTTTTATCATTTAAATACATACATTTACATTAACGTTTCCCATTACGTAAAAGAAAAAAAAATCTTGTGTACATAATTGTAACATAAAATACATCTTACAAAAGTATGTTTATTTAATTTTTTGTTATTAATATTTTTAGGATATGATATAAATTACAAAAAAAATCACATAAACGGGGTTTTAAATCAGTGCTCCACAAAAAATAATTATAAATGTACCTTTTCACTTCTTTCTTAAATTTATTATATTCCTGACTGCACTTATTATTTTCTTTCTTTATTTCAATATAGAAAAATGTTTCTCTGTAAGTATAATGATGTTGTGCTGTAGTTGTTTTTAATTTGGGAGTTCAGATATTACCACCTGTTTTAGGTCGCGTACTTACGTTTTGTGACCTAGAAACACTTCTATTTATTTTGTCTTTATGTATTTGAAGCAAACGACTCTTTTGATGAAAAATATAATTTTATCTACAAATACATTTTTTTAAATAATTGAACAGTGGAAAAAGTAAACGGTTTTTGAAAATAACTGTTTTTATTGTTTTTTGTATTTTTTTCGACCGGTAAAATATTTGTTTTAAAAGCCGATTATTCCGGACTGTAATATGGATTGGGCTAATGCAAAGCAAATAGATATTAATTTTTCAATGAGTTATATATCCCTTATCTAATAAATACATATAAAAGTTCTCATTCTATTTACAATATTTTTTATTTGACCCTTCCATTTTATATTTTCATTAATTATAAAGCCTAAATATTTTATACTAATTGGTTCAGTAATTTGGAGGCAATTATCATTATGAAACTGATATCTTTCATTGCATTTTATAGTGTAGATACAAATATTTGTAGAAGGTAAAACTTGTTTTTTAATGTTAAAATGATGTTATATGTTTTTTCAGTATTCCGAGACAAAATATTGTCATCAAACCATTCTTTCATTTCAATAATATCTATATTTGATTTTAAGTTTACTTCGTCCCACGAAGATCCCCTTATTATGAGTACAATATCATCAGCATATAAAATAAAATCACTATTCATATTTTGTATATTTTTAATATTATTCAAACACATTACGAATAAAATAGGTACTGTACCTTGAAGTATTCCAAAATCTGAAAAGATTATTTTATTACTAAAAGTGTCATTAAGTTTCACTATCTGTTGATGTTCTTTTAAGTCACTTTGAAACCAAGATAAAAAATTTCCGCAAATGCCAATTAAAATAAATTAACTAATTTGTTTGTCATGAGATACATAAGCATTTCTTCAAATAACTTTATTCCTTTGTACAAAAGGTAGTTTTAGAATATTGTTTTTAATTTCTTTTCCAGTCTTACATTTTGAGATTTTATTGTTGCATAGCGTCTCACGCTTAGATCAGCTACGTCTACGGCGAGAGGAAAAGTTATTATACTTCTACGCAAACAGCGCACTAAATTTGGTGAACGCGCATTTGCGGTCGCAGGCCCTATGGCATGGAATGCTCTCCCAGCGGAGGTGCAAGGCTGTGAAAGTGAAGTGATGTTTCGGAAAAAAACTTAAAACTTACTTGTTCTCTAAATCATTTGAATAAATCCGTAGCACGTGACAACAAAATAAATTATTTTAATTAAATTACAAATTTAAAAGCTTCAATTAAATTAACTTAACAATAGAATCACCATGTAAAGCGCCCTTGAGGTATTTTATTACGAAAATGGCGCTATATAAGTTATCCATAATTAATTAATTTATGAAAAAACTCATTCTTCTTTAGTTTTTTTTAGAAATATCTAGAAACTATTCCTTTGATAATTTTTTAAATCTCATCACTAGCAACATTGAATTTAATTCATTGATTAATTGTCATACTATCTAGAATTTGAATCATTTTCTTAATTTTTCTGCCTTACCACATCTAAATATTATTTTCATCGCTTTGTTTTGTATTATCTGGATTTTTTTTAGATTTCTCTCTAAAAAAAAGAAAAGTGTAGTCTGTGAAGCGCCACAAATTTAAAATTGAGGATGTAAATAGTAACGACTACGACACGGTACAAATCCGAAGTACGCTACGTCACACATCTGTCTACACAAATAACATCAACCCTGGGACGCGGTTATGCAATCCGAAACGTCGGTAAATAGTATGAATGACACACTGCATAATAACTCAAAAATACTAGTTCATCGGTAATTGAATTTTTTAAAAAAAGGGTCCTCCGTACAAGAATATCCTGTTCTAATAAAAACTGTCCGTATGGAGCATTGACGGATCTATTATAAATGAACACGTTACTTCCGTGTCCATTTTATTGTACTCATTTGTCATTGGTGTAGAGCAGGCTTTGGCATACAGACCCGTGGGCTTGGGGCCTAATTTGCATTTTCGTATAGCCCGCAAGCTACAGAATGTCCCAAAAGAAATATTCATTTTCATTGACTATCTGCGTGCAACAACTCTGAGTAACGGGGATTGTGTCAATTGATAGCCCCCGTCTTTGGAAATCAAATGGCTTTGGAGTATTTTTCGGGATCAGACCGTACGTATTATTTTCGTTTATATTGTTTATTATGTTAATGATAATTAGGTTAATTAGATAAATTACGTTTTTTTAAATCATTATTATGTTAACTTTGTTAAACAACTAATTTAAGGCATGTTTCACATTTCGTAAAATGTTTCCCTCGGCACGGGATACCCCACCCCAGTGAGGGAACATTATTCTGTATAAAAAAAGAATACAAACAATGTAAAAGTATAAATCAATAAATATAAATATATATTACGGTAAAAGTGAAGGCGGAGGTGTGTTTTAGTATTTGCACGTTGGTTTAGTGAGTGTCCTGACGAAGAGACGGATACGTCTCGAAACCAGACGTATCCGTCAGAATAATGCTATTTATTGATAATTCCCATTAAAAAATAACATGACTTTAAAACTATTAAATATTTCTTCCTGTATGTTGATAGTCCAAATATTACTAGTCTTTGATATTATTTCAACTAACAGTTGTAGAAACGAAGATTTATAGCGAACTGAGTAGAGATGTGTGAGCTCGTATGTAACATTAATTAAAATGCATCATAGTAAATCGCTTTCACCAGACGTCAAAGGATATGCTCATTTCCAGTACAAAGCTCTGGCCTTTTCACTCAAAGCTGGCAAAATTGATACGATCCGGGAACACTGTGGCTGTTGCCATTTAAATGTCAGATACAACGGGGATATGCAAGAGCTTATGTTCCGCTGCTCATTCATTTTACTAATCCGGCCCTGACACCGGCCGGAACAGCTGGTCGGTTTTACCAATTATTATGTGTATATACAAAAACGGTTTTCACATCCTAAACAGTCGAAAAAAAAATATCTGAAAAGGAAAGAAGATTTTTTTTTTATAAATTAACAGGAATAACGTTAGCAAAAATATTTATTTATTTTATCGTAACATATTTATTACAGAAATTTTCATTTATTTATAAATACAATAGCTTTGATGAGTAAAAAAATACACGAGCATATTTTTTCGTTTTTGTTGGTGATACATCTTTACTGCAAATGTATTTATTTATTCATATTTTTTTTCTTTCAGTCTGTAAATAATAATAAAAATTATTTGACCTCACTGGGGTTACCCGTGCCAAGGACACTTAAAAATATAATTTTTAGAAATGTTTTTACATTTGAGAATAAACAAAGAAGACTCACTTAATAAACAGAGATAATTAACAAAATATTCAGACAGTTTTAAAAACTAGGTATTGATGTTCATCTTTATAATTTATATTACAAAACGCGCAACGAGACTTCACAAACATCATCAGATGGAAGAATGAAAGGAATACAGATATTAAAATATAGATAGGTAGAGTGGTTAATGTTAAACATTGTGTAAAGTATTATTACAAAACATTAAATCACTGTTACAGATTAAAATAGGTTTGGGGTATTCATGGAAGGAATAGATAGACACCTTTTTAAAAATAAAAATAAAAAAAATAATATAATGCACACTGCAAATAAATCCCGTTTTTATAATATCAGCATAATTGAATTTTGTTTTTCGTTTTTTTTTTTTCTTTTCTTTTCATGGTCATGTCATACCAAATTTATATGCTTTAAACTTATTAATAATTAAAAAAAGGAATGGCCGACGCTCAGACGCTGAAGTCTTTGTAGGAATTTTTTCTAATTTATGTTATCGATTAATTTTAACATGTATTCTTTAGAAGTGTATTTTTGTAGTTTAATCTCTATGTATAGAAAAATAAACAAATAAAAAAAATTAAAAAATTAAAAGTAGCCACTTTAAACCAGCCAATGACGGGTCATAAGCTTTGTAGATGCCTAGACTTCAAAATTCCCTTCTCTAAAATGTTCTCTATCTCTGTTGTAATATGTCAATTAAATTGTTTTAAGCTAATATTTTTTTCAGTCATCAAATTTCTATTATTTCATAAAGTACAAAGATTATTCTTAGAACTTATGTTCTTTGACGGACTAATTACTCAAAAAATTTTTTCTACCTAATAAAAAAACAGACTTAACAGTTAAAAGAAGAGTTGGTCCAAAATTTGAACTAAAACACTAAATATTTATAAAAATACACAGATGAAAAAAACTTATTTAATTAAAACAACATCTGATTCTTACGGTCAAATAGGACTTGCAAATAAAAAAAATACATTATGTTACACAAATTAACTGATGGAGGTGGAACCAGGTTATGAGTTTAAAAGAAGAGAGGAAAAGAAACCTGGAAAAAAATAATATTAAAAAAAAAAACAACAAAATTTATTGATTAATTTATGTATTCACATAAAGACATATATTACAAAAAAAATAAGTGTCCATTACAAAAAACAATTACATTAAAAACTAAGGGATGATAGGGTTATAAGGATACACCTATAATAATAAGATGTTTTTTAAATTGACCTAAATTTAAATTTACTGTCTTATATTTCACTTAAAGATTCTTCTCATCGTTTCTTTGAATCCCTTAAAATAAATAGGTGTTTATGTTTTTCCTTTTTTAAAAAAAATTTTTTACTATTTTATTTTATTTTTACATCTGAGTATGTTTTTCATTCTTTATTTCCATTCTTAATTCTTCATTACTCTTACAAATTTTCTTCATTTTTAATATTATTTCCATTTGTAAATACTCACTACAAACTACAAACCTTAAAATATATATTTTTCACTTAAATTTAAATTTTCAAACAACTTTCATTTATGTTTTCTTTTGCCTTCTCTTTTTTATACTTTCATAATTAACATTAGATTTAATTGCTTTTTAATATGGAAACTTCACTGGTCCATTAGAATTAAGTCCAATTGTGTAAAATATTAAACTTTGTAACTGTACTGTATGTTTCCTGAATAAAAGAAAATAAAATAAATAAATAAAGTCAATATATACATTTATTTATTTATTAATACCATAGTACATACATTTATTAGGGACAAAAAGTTTAAAGCGACACAATCATGAACAACCTATGCCTGTAAACTTGCCCCGACTCGCTCGAAAATCCGCGTTGAGTCGGGGCACTTGTAATGCATTCTGGGTATTTAAAAAAATATTGAAGAAATTTGAAAACTCATGAATAAATTAAATATAAACAATATTTTTTCGAGAAATACCGGATTTAACACTTAATTTACTTTTGAAAAAACAAATGAAAATTCAAGAAAATCGGAAGTTTGAAAAGATTTGTTTTTTTTTTATGTGACCTGATAATGTCATCTCATAAGCTCCTTAAATTCTTGTGACATGGCATTAAGGAAATAAAAATAGTGTTTATTTTATTGCCACATACATGTTTATTTAGCTTGGATCTATAAGGGCAAATGTCGTAAACTTTACAGCAGAGTAATTATTTAAACATTTTGTGGCGTTATAATGAATTCTTTACCTCTTTGATAACAAATATTGTCAAAAAACATTAAAACACATACATGTATGTATAAGAAGTTAAATATATATTTTTCAATTGACACCGACCCTCTAAAAATGGTGGTAAAAAAAAATAAGAAATTTTACGTTTACCTTTCTAGATCAAAGTCACAGAGATATATTTTATGTGATGGTTGTTGTTATGTGTGTCCAATTTAAATATTAAATTATTTTTACATTTTTGCTACCGTAAAATATATTGGAATAAAATTGGTATATAAGAAAGAAATCAAAGATATCATTCAAAATATTTGAAAAATGGATACCAAAAGAACAGCACCCTTTTAACCGCACTGACCGTAGAAATAAAACAAGATTGTACATAAACTTTAAAGTTAGAAACTCTGGAGTTCGAAAGTTAAGCAATCCTTATTTCAGGGTGTAAACTTCAATAAAAGTCTAAGGTATCTGCATTTCCCTGAGGTCAATGGCCATAAGCTTTTCCCTTAATCCATCCCCCCATTCAATTTTGTGTAAGTGTTCTCAAGGGCATTTTAAATTTCCTCAATTTTACAAAATTTACTTTTTACGAATCTCATTTTTTCTATAAAGGCGGGCTGGATGCATTCTGAATTCAAATACCAGCGGAAGGGGAAATGTTTCATTTCCAGACTTTAAGATGCAATGGATTTAAGGTTGCCACAATTTGGATTATAAACTATTTTTGTCCATCAAACTTACCACTTTGTATCCCGGAGCCGTGTAAACACGTGATTATATAACCACGTGTCCAAAAATATCATTTTATTGACATTTAGTGACTTTTATTAGTACTGTTTCGCTGTTGGTTAAACTACATTGATGTGATTTTCACAAAAATGGCGCAATTTTCATTATCCAACCATAACAATACGTGAAAATACGGGCCTGGGACACAACGTGTGGTTATTATAATCACGTGTTTACACGGCTCCGGGGTACGAAGCACAAAAAAAGGAGTGAAACCCTGTATAAGTGCAAACATTGCAATGTGGCTCTCCATAAAGGTCAATGTTGGCAAAACTATCATACAAAAATGACTTATAGAATTGTTTCAATAAAAATGAGTAATTTCAATTGATTTAACATATTACAACAGAGATGAAGAACATTTAAGAGAAGGTAATATAGAAGTCTAGGCATCTACAGGGCTTATGACCTGTCAATGGCTGGTTTAAGTGGCCACTTTACACACTGTGTAACATTCACCATTCTGCCTATATTTAAACATCTATATTCCTTCAATTCTTTCATCTGTTGATGTTTGTGAAGTAAAAGAGCTGAAACCTCTATTTATGCGGGTGAGATTCATCTAATTGAATTATTTCACCTGCATACTAGGCAACGCTTGAAAATATTATTTTTTCAATTTCTATACTTCTTCATGGACCAGGTAATTTATCCACAATATTTTGAGTTTGTCCAAATTTTTGTTGACAAGGACTGGATTCAACTCCTTGGGGAGCTGTTTATACCAACACATCAAAACAGAGATGAAGAACATTTAAGAGAAGGTAATATAGAAGTCTAGGCATCTACAGGGCTTATGACCTGTCAATGGCTGGTTTAAGTGGCCACTTTACACACTGTGTAACATTCACCATTCTGCCTTTATTTGAACATTTATATTCCTTCAATCCTTTCATCTGTTGATGTTTGTGAAGTTAATTGCCATTGACAGGTCATAAGCCCTGTAGATGCCTAGACTTCTATATTACCTTCTCTTAAATGTTCTTCATCTCTGTTGTAATATGTTAATATAAACAACTCCCCAGGGAGTTGAATCCAGTCCTTGTCTACAAAAATTTGAACAAACTCAAAATATTGTTGATCAATTGATTTAACCTAGTATTTTCATAATTATGACACTTTTAAGGACCCCTTCTCAAAGCATAAAATTTCACAAAAATGGGCCGGGCACATGGTAAATTTTTGTGTATTTGGCCGTTGCGCAAAGTGTTAAGCCTTGGTCAATTACAACAGTTAAATGAATAAACTGAATAAAAATAACTTAAAACTGTGTAGCAGAGATAAACAAGGACAGTTGAATAATGGTAAACCAAACATTTATTAACACAATCAGCATATAAAATTTCGAGCTAAACTATGCCAATCCATCTTCATCCCACATTGTTTTAGTGGCGAAGAGATCTGCAAAAAGCTGGAAGATATGACAAAAAATTATGAAACTTGTGTGACGAATTGGCTAATCTATACATTTTGGAAATTGGGGCATAAAAACAAAAATTGCTCTTAGAAGATTTGATAAATAGCAGAATTTGTTTTCTGGTGACATGATTGGGAAAATGAAAAGAAATCGATTGCAACAGAGATAGGACATCACTTATAGCATTGATTACTTTGAAAATGCATATTAAGTCCATCTCAGTTGTACTTTACTCTTATGAATACAGATTAAAAAATAATAACAAAGAATAAAAAACAATATTGAAAACATAAAAACTAAGAAATTAAGTATTTTCTTTAATTATATGTTAACACGAATAAATTACACATCTAAAAGAAATTAAAATAAAAAACAACATAACATGTGCTAAATTGACGAGAAAATGCTCAGCCCTGTGCTGGAGTGCACTAAGACCTGTTCGTACAGCGCACAGTCACCAGAATAAGTGATCGGTTTCTACTTTCAAACGTCGAAAGCAGCAGCCAATGCGAGATTTCAAAGCAATTCTGGTTCCTTGGTCCCGTGATTTATGTTCCCACATTTGAATGCACTCATTTTTTTCCAGAAAATACATTGCCCGGAGAAAAGGGTTCGGAGGAATATATATCCCCCCTCTTATTGCCAACCCCTCCCACTTCCGTGGCGCGTGATCTCTCAGGATTGGGGCAGGATGGCAAATAACATGGTGAGACGAGTTATTTGTAATAAATCAGAGTTTGTTTGAATTGCCAGAATCTTAAGTGGGAGATGCGATTGCTTTAAAAAAAGATGTATTAATAAATTATTCTTCCGCCCCCTGGTCAAATGGTCGGCGCGTTGAGGTTTCGGATTCGATTATTAACATGGTAGACAAACTATTATTTTCGGTTGTTTTGACAAAAAATAAATAAATTATATCTTAAAAGTAGCATATTTAGTCTTTACTGGCAGACTGCATTTAGTCATTAAAAGAAGTTCCGAGATAATCGCATTTAAAGCTTTTTTATTCTTTCAGCCCCGTATTTCTCCCACAATTTTCTTTTATTTTAAATTTTCTAAAAGAGTTATTTTTTTTCGAGGTATAGCATAAAATAAATAAAAATCTAACTTTATTTAAAAATATTTAAAATATATAAAGAGTGTTGACTAAGTGCGATCTTTCAGTATAGCCTCGATATGTTATTTATTTATTCGTATGTACATACGTTTTGTAACAATGCCGACGCTTATCAACGAGTTACATTTTATATAAATATTTTATTTTTTTACACCACAACAGGCCAGAACGCTCAACTACATGGTTAATTACAGGACAAAACACCCAGGCTCGAGAAAAATCACATTTAATTTTTGTGTTTTCGCCGGGAATCGGACCCGGAGCCTTCCATGCGTGAGTGAAGCATCTCGGTCATAACAAATATATTGATTTTACACATGCAAAATAACCTACAATTAAAATATTATAAAATGAAAAACAATAAGACAACATATAACAACAGAGATGAAGAACATTTTAGAGAAGATAATATAGAACAACAGCTCCCCGGGGAGTTGAATCCGGTCGTTGTCTACAAAAATTTGGACAAACTCAAAATATTGTTGAACTATTAGACCATCAATAACATAAACTAGATTTTATAGATCCTGGACAGCCACTTTAAGCGTAAGGCCGATCATCTTACCTTCATGTAATATATATTTTTTAAATACACTGCGGTTGGAATGAAGAGGGAAAAAAATGAACTAAAAGATTTTTCATTAATTCATCAACTGCATTGCTAATAAATTGAAATCAAAACGGTTTCCATTGAAATTAGTTTCCAAATTATTATAATTAGCGGAATTTTTTGTATGCAAAATTGTTGCCTTTTCTTAAATTCTGTTTTATAAGCGTTTACGACATTGCAACGCGAGTGAAATATTTGCTGCTCCTAAATATCCTTACTAAGATGGACTCCTGAATCATTGTATTTTAAGTTTCTTAGAATGTCTGAGGAAAAGCCTAAATGGTAGAACTTTAACTGGTAGAACATTACTATAAATCGAAATTCTGACAGTCCTAGAGCAAATGAGTGTCATACGTTTTAATATATTTTCTTACGTAACTTTATATTAATTTATTTTTGAGCATTTAAATGTAGTTTTACTTTCCATGTTCACATTTTGTATTTTCCTCTTTTGTTATAATATTTTTAATTTTTTTTATCAAATAATATTTATTTTTCATTGTGACTCATGGGACTGGTAGTTTTGCACTATTAACCTGATTAAGCTGGAATTTATTCATTCAATTAATTCTTATAGTATTTTGTTTGCATTAAATACAATATTTACCATGACATTGGCAAAAGCATCAAATTTATTATGCAACGCCATTTTCATTAAATAAGAAAAACAATGTGTCCTTATTGCGATAACCCGTACCAAGGACACCTAACGAAATACTTTTTCATGTGAAAATTTGAGAATATAAATAGAAAATATAATTTATTATGCAAATCAATATTATAATATGTATAATCCAATATAATATTTAAAATATACCAACAATATTTTTAATTTGTCCATTTTTTTGTTAACAAAGATTAGATTCAACGCCCAGGGAAGCTTTTAACATTAAAATATTACAACAAAGATGAAGAACATTTTAGAGAAGGTAAAATTGAAGTCTAGGCATCTACGTTGCGTAGTTTGTAGGTGAAATAATGCAATTAGATGAATCTTACCCGCATAAATAAAGGTTTTAGGTCTTTAACTTGACAGACATCAACAGATAAAAGAATTGAAGGAATATTGGAATTCAAATATGGGAAAAATGGTGAATGTTACGCAGTGTGTAAAGTGGCCACTTTAACCGTCCCGACTTAATACGGAATTTTCGGAAGTCGGGGCATAAAAATTATAATTATGCTCTTTGATAAAATTGTGTATTTTGTGCATTAAATAAACAAACAAAAAAATACCACCCCCCCTCACCCACCTTCTATCCTCACACACACACACTACTTCTTTATGTATAATTTATTTTTGTGGATATCTGTTATTAGTTTCAATTCATGTTTTTTCAATTGTATATATATATTCACAGGATAACTGTTGATTTCACAAATAAATAAAATACTCAGTGTATTAAGTGGTCACTTAAACCAGTTTATGACAGGTCGTAGACCCTGTAGATGCCTAGACTTCTATATTACCTTATCTAAAAGGTTTTTTATATCTGTTGTTATATGTAAATATTAACAGCTTTCTAGGGAGTTCAATCCAGTCCTTGTGTACAAAAATTTTGACATACTCAGAATATTGTAAATAAATAAAATTAAAATACATATAAAGAGCTAAATTATTTAAATATTTCAACAGTTAAGATCAATACAAATGTATTTATTTTTTCTCTGTGTTAAACTTGAACATAAACAATAGTTAAGCAGGTATTTCAAAATAAGTTTTCTTCTACCTACCGCCACTATTAATTTATTATAGCTTTTTAAAACATTTTCTAGATGGTAATTATTTTAATGGACAGTCAAATCAGATTTAAAAAAAATATTGCACAACATTCAAAATCTCTTTGACTAAATTATATATTTTCACAATGATTTTCAAACATATTAAAAGTAGAAATAAAATATTGGAATTCGACAAAAAGTTTTATTATGAATTGTTATATTTAATAAAAATCCCAAGCCAACCTCAATGCGTAAATATAGAAAAAGATGTAGCATAATGTAAATTTAATTTGAACTTTATGGTTTTTCTGCTGTTTTACTAAAATGCAAATTAGACAAAGCAGTTCGTTGAAAACGGGCAGTTGTTTAACCGCACAGTTTCAAGAATGTAAATCATCAACCAACTATAATTTATAGTACAGAACTAAATTGTCCTAGCGAAATTTTGGTGCCCAGCATACATACTTGTCCAAAAAATGGTGCATAAAGTAAATAGCTCGAATGTTTAATGTTTTTAGAAGAAGGATGGGCCACAGCATTGCATGGACAGGGTAGCAAAAAGCATTTTACTGCTTTAGTGAATGCAGAACAGCGAACAACCCTTACGGAACCAATACAGATGCAACGCGCCCTAGTAGTTCTATAACAGCACACCCACCCCTCGAATGGCAACCCATGCACACCAAAGTGGTATATTTCTAACCCCAGTTAAAAAGTTTTTGAGATAAAAATATGGTTTGCTTCTGATAAATAATTTAACGACCCTTGTCTTATGTTCTTCCAAACTTTTTATCGATGGAATTTTCTTATTTTTTATTAAAGGTTTTTATTGGAAAAATTTTGAATTCCTAAAAATAGATATAATTTGTTAATATTTTAAAAATATTTTTCTTATGAATATACAATACTTTTGTTTTTTTATAACAGATAAGCCATATTAAAAACGGATACTTTTATTGTTTTTAATGGTAAATACAATTTTAAACTATCATTTTTACGTTCAAAAACACTTGGCCAGATTTCGTTGGCTTATTTTAACAATTTGAATTATTTTACATTATATCATTAATGTCTATATTGAAAGAACTAGATACTCTAAAATGCTGAATAAATTTTTTGTCAATCTTTTTAACAACAATATTTTCAGTTTGTCCAAATTTTTGCAGACAAGGACTGGATTCAACTCCCTGGGGAGCTGTTTATATTAACATATCACAACAGAGATGAAGATCATTCAAGAGAAGGTAATATGGAAGTCTAGGCATCTACAGGGCTTATGACTTGTCAATGGCTTCACAGACGAAAGAATTGAAGGAATATAGATGTTCAAATATGAGCAGAATAGTTAATGTTATACAGTGTGTAATGTGGCCACTTAAACCAGCCATTGACAGGTCATAAGCCCTGTAGATGCCTAGACTTCTATATTACCGTCTCTCAAATGCTCTTCATCTCTGTTGTAATATTTTAATATTTTTAACCTTAACACGCTTTAAAATGTTTGTATTTTAAAAGATATACAACGTAACACAATATTTGTTTTATGATTTGTATGTTAATGTTTACACTTATTAAAATGTTTATTTATTTTTCTCATCATAATCATCATCATTCCACGTCCGCACCTAATGGTGCATAGGCCACTGCATTGATACATCAATACACATACATATATATATATCCATGGTCCTCAAATGCTCTACATCTCAGTTGCAACATGTTAATTATACAGTAAAATATAAATATATAGCGGAAACAATACAATAAAACTGATACGAGTTATATCAGTTAGAAAAATACCAATGATTATAGGTTTTGTTTTAATATTTTATTGTCGCCGTTTATGCAAAAGTCATTCAACCAAAAATCACCATTTTGAGATATCGCAATTTGGAAGTTTGCAAACGAGGGAAAATCAGATTTTTGTGTTTCAGATACTTAATGTATATAACACAATTTCTTAATGTCTTTATTAATTCCGTTGTTGCCCTTTTTTCTGATACATTTTTATATACCTAGAAAATAATTAGTTTATTGACTTGCTTCTTTATAATATAGACAACGCTAGCCAAAAGGTGTAATAAATGGAAGAAAATTTTATAAATATAAACAATAATATCATGGTTAAACAAACAAAGGTTTGATAAAACAAAAAAAAAACATTTAGTAGATATTATACTCCCAGGAGTTCTAAAAAAAAACTCATTTGGGACCGTACATATTTTTTTTTCTGACAAAACATAAAATCTAACATAGAATACACTCCAAAGTAGCAAGAACACACAATATAAGAAACACAAAAAACAGTATTTTACACCATCAATATAAATAACATTAGTAGTTTTCACTATCAAAAAGATTTGAGTAATATTTTTTAATTGCGACACTTTTGGTTTTGCTATTTGACTTTTTGTTTTAAAGCTCATCGGGCAGTTTATTAAATTCGGAATGGCTAATATTTTCCAGAGACTTTTTTTCAAACTTCGTTGAGCGAAATTGAGTAACATGAAGATTTTATGAATTACGCGCGTTATGGATATGAATGTAATGATTAAATATGAATATAAAATTTGTGTGAGCAGAAAAGTTTATGATATTTTAAATAGTCTTGGTGATGGCAGGCAGTGGCATCACCTTGAAAGAAGAATTTTTGTCTGTCGGTAGATATCCTTGACATGGGAATACTGTTTCAGCCCAAGAATATTTCTCAGAGTTCTGTTCTGAAAAACTTAAATCTCCGAAATCTGATTTTTGCTGGCAAAACCCCATATACATGAAATAAAAGATAAGAAGGAATGTATCATAGCGTAATAGATGAAAAAAAAACGAGACGAGGAAGCAAGCCACGAAGTCTATGCAATAGATTTAACATTTTCAAATTGGTAGCTCCATGAAAGTTTGGAATCAATAAATAATCTGGAATATTTGTCTTTTCAATATAGCTAGTTCCAAGAAGAATATTGATATTTAAATCCTGTTTTTTTCCGAAAATCATAAACTATGTTTTTTTACGTTCAGACTTAATCTATTTAATCTCATCCAGTCAGCTAGACTATTGAAATCCGTCTCCATTATGGTTTCGCGTTCTTCTTGAATGCTTTTGAGTGTTTTTTTGCTTTATTATACAAATACTTATACACAAAATTTTGTTAGGAAGAAATCTACCATACTTAAAAAAATGATAAAAATTCGCTGAACCTGTCACTTCCTTAAGCGCTATATGCTTGTTGAGATATAATTGAAATTCACACCTTTCTTTTTTTGCATTTTTGCTCCTTTAATAAATAGATAGGTGTAATATTTTCATCATTAAAAAAAAGAAAAGATTTTTTTTTGTAATATATATAAAAGTTTATTTTTTATTTGATAGTAATTAAAAAAGGAAATATAAAATATTAAACAAAAAAAATCCTTTTTATTAAAATGCAATAAAATATATCATAGAAAAAAGAGTTAATATCTTTAGTTTGAGTCCAAGATAGTGCGTGTTTTTTAAAAGAAGGAAAATGGAAATGAAATATTTTTCTCAAAACTGAGTTAAACAAAAGTAATGAGTCTTATCGTCATTTTTAAGACAATCGTATTAACCACGATTAGTCTACGGTATTCTTTCCTAAAAAATAAAATGTTTGCCCTAAAAATAATAAAAGATCTGAGAATCCACTGGGATTTAAAACGTTCAATGTCCCAATGCTAGTTGGATGAGTCATCCCCACCGGAAATGGCACCATCCTCCGTGACGTCACGCGTCTTCAGTTTCCGGCTTGTTGCTATACTTCCCCCTCGCATCCCCAAACACACCCACCAACCCCTCCAAGTGGATAAACTGAATCGTTTTCTTACCCTTAATCAGATCCTCAGCGTAGCGAGGTTCGAAAGATGATAATATTTCAAACAAGCGATTTTCATCCGACCTTTTAAAATAAATGGTATTTTTAGTACGTATATTAAAGGGTGAATTGTGTTTCTAAGCAGTGAGAGTTTGTGTTCATTTTACTTTGAAAAACGATTAACGTAGCCAGTTTCTTATTTAGAAAATAAGTCATAACTATGTTAGTATTATACTGCTTTTATTTATTAAGAAAACAATTCAATAATAAAATATTATTATTTTTATTTATTTAATTTTATGAAATATTTTAACGAAGTACCTAATATAAAAAAAAAACAAAAAAAATGTAGGTATTCGGGGATAACATTTCACGTAGGTGTATCTTTAATTATAGCATTACAGAAAAAAAACAATGGCTAGTTAAACCAGTCAATGACAGGATAGACTTTCATGTTTCCTTCTCCAAAAAGTTTTTCATTTATGTTGCAATAAATTCAGAATTTAATTGACTTTTTTAAACATATATTCTTGTAATATTTTTTGTAATAAAAAAGTTGTAATCATGTACTGCAGGCTTTTGTTAATTAAGATTTAAATCTAAGAGCTTATAATGTATCACCATCCTCCTTTCTACACCCAATGGTGCATAGGGCAATACCTTTTTAAACTAAATCTGACTTAGCTTGATGATTTATTACATGAAAATAGGGTAATCGGTCCGACGATTCATGTGGTAGTCTGAAAACAATGAAATATTCCAGTTTACAAAACCTTTAAAATAATTATTTCACAGGAATCGAAATCAGGATCTAAAGAATAAAAGAAGGATGCGTCAATCACTACACGTGGTGGATTAATCTGCACTCATTTCTTTATTCAGGACTTTAATAGGAGTGCAGCCACGTTAAAAGCACTCGTTAAGGGTTCTAGTTTTATTATACATGCAGTGTGGCATTCTACTCTCTCTGTTTGTTTGACAACAACAACAACAAACCATCACGCTGTAAGGATAGAACGCCAAATCACTCTATTTTTGTATACAGATCTGGCTTCCATACATCTTATCATACACGCGCGCCGATTATTCCGTGACAAGTCCATCAATAAGTATATGTTGGATTTAGTCATGCCATTCTCGGTCTTCCTCTATTTCTGCATCCATCAACATTTGCATTTTAAATATTCTTAGCCGTTCTTTTGCTGTCCATTCACTCTACATGTCCAAACCAGCACAGAGCTCCTTTCTTGATTTTGTCGATAGCGCTTATATCAGCCTTACATAATGTACGGAACTCAACATTTGTGCATGTTTTTGAGGCTCTCATGCAAAAAATGGTTAAATGATTAATCGATTTGATGATTTGCGATATTCTCATGTGTGTGAAATGCGGTTTATGTTTTATATTTACAAAATATTTATTTTATTTTATTTAATAAGGTAATTCAACGCAGGTACCAACTAAAAAGCGTACAATTTGCAGGATTTGTCGACAAAATTTCCCATGCATATATAGATATATCTTCATTTATACAATTATACAAAATATATAGAATTCCGTTTGTTGTTATTTTTTTTGATTTCTTACACAATATACGGTATGCGTATTTACTGACTAAGATTTATTTCAATGATATTATTTGCAAAATTTGGGAGTGTCCTGTAAAATAACAATTATGTTATTTCTGCAGTATATATTATATTCCTCACACATGCGGGCTATAGGTGTGCGGTATGTTGCTTTTCGTGAAAACAAAGACATTTAAAATTTATTTCGATATCTGAAAGTTCTAAATTTTGCATTTATTTGTATTTTTTGAGGAGGTTAGTATCTACTTTATATTTACGGCTAAATTTCACATCGAAAACAAAGCGGCGTTTTGTTGATTTTTCGATTTCGATTTGACAGTGGTTTAGAAATTTGGGACTTAAATAAAAGGTACGGTCATATGTTTTTTTTAATTGATTCTTTTATCGACTTTTTATGATTTTGGTATTGCGGACTCCATATGCATGAGGCATACTCCAGATAACTACGAATCAAACTCATATTATATTATAGAGAAAGGAGTTTAGTTACTCTTTTAAGGAATCCCAGTAGTTTTTTTTAATTTTATTTATTATTTACATACAATATTACAATTTATTATTTTTCAAAACATTTAAAAAATATTATTCTTTTTACAGGACTCACCAAGCTAATTATATGGCTTGTCGATAAAGTGACGAATGAGTTATGTCATCCCTTTGAGGTTAAAAATTAAGTAAAATTCAATAATTTTATATAATTTTGTAATTTATATATATAATCTGGGGTTTGGGCTGGGGCAAAATTTTTCCAATGCAATGAAACACATTTGCATAAATCTTGACCTATTTCCATTTTGGCATGATACACTTTGTGAGGTTCTGCCAACTTTAAACGTGCTTAATTTGTTAGATGCTGTGTAATTATCACTAGAAAAGACAAATATATATTCTTTGGTAATAGACTCAAACTAAGACTTTATTTTATTTTATTTTTATGTCACGTATTATGATCCCCTTTTTTTTAAAAAAAGTGTTGTTATTTTGAAATTACACCGCCCGGCCCGTGACGTCACGACTTAATTTTATTCTGATATTTCAAAGGAGAACCTGTCAAAACACACTAAGCGTTGAAAAACATGGCTACCCGGAAACAGAAAATCTATCATTTTATCGAATCGTAAAACTGATGACCTTACATTTTTATGACTTTTTTTTTCAAACAAGATTCGCTGCAGTTGGTGTATCAATGCAGTGCTCTTTACACCATTAGGTGCGGAAAGGGAATAATATAAAAGGCTTACATTTATCCTTTACCATAGCCAATTGCAGATTGTTGACCGTGTAAATGCCTAAACTTCCATATTCCATATATTAAGAGATTCATCTCTGTTGAAAAAATATCTGACATAAAATATAACGTGAATACAAAACATATTTATATCTAGATGTTTCAACTGTGAGTTAAATTTTTATAATAAATTAAATTAGACATTTTATTTACCTAGCAAAGGCGGTACATAAGTGCAGCGTACTGCCAAATAAAAATATGTGCAAAGAAATTTATTATTTATAATAAAATACGTGATACATAAAAACAGGAATTCATTGACATATTATACTCATGTAACATTATATTCAAAACTAGCGCCAAAAGATCTAGCATGATTGACTTTAGCGAACGATTTTATCATTTTGTCTACGCCTGCGCAATCGCCACCGTGCATATTCTGTTTTGCACAATCTTTTACCCTGAACTTGTATGAAACATGTAATATCTGCTAAAACCGCGAATTGAGCGAGATATACTACGCTGTATACCGGTGAATCCTGCGTTAGAGAAAAAATACAATATATATATTTTATTTATTTTTATTATTTTTTATTTGCTTATTTTTCCATACATATATTATTAACAAAGAAATACAATAACAAAAATACATCTTAAAATTAAGCTATAACATGAATTGGAAAAAATGCACACAAAGACTACAGCGTCTGAGCGTGGGCCATTCTTTTTTTAATTATCAAAAAGTTTATAAAACATATATATGGTATCACATGACCAAGAAAAGAAAAGGAAAATAAAATAAAAACCAAATCAACATATGCGGAAATTACGAAAATATTATTTATTTGCAGTATGCATTTATTTTTAATTTTTTTTTTTTTTTTGAGAATGTGTCTACATTCACGCGTTATGGCATAATAAATGTTACTTTAGTCTTAAAGAGCCAATGTCAGTTTTCATTTTTTCTTGCCAATGTTTTGTAGAGGTTTAATGTTAATTCAAATCATTGAAGTATATACCTAGAGTAAGCGTGAGCGTTTGAAATATGGTTCCACAACCTGCGGCCAATTGGCATATGTTTGAAAGAACGGACTTTAGTCTGTTGCGAGCGTTTTCCGGGTACTTTTCTCCTCACATTTACTAAAATGCCCATATGTATGCTAAGATACTGCACAAAAATTCTATAACTTCAAATAACTAAATAAATATAACAGTGCTAGTCACTCTCCAAGCACAAGAGCTTGTATATTTTATGGAAAGTAACATTTATCAATTATGTAATTATATTAATCAATAAATTTATCTAATTAAATCAAAGATGTCGTGTAATGTGCAAGATCAAAAGACGTTTCTGGAGAGAGCGCCTGGAGATAACAGATTAAGAAAATTTTTGAATATAGTGGTAGGTGAAATACCAGTTGGCAGCAGACGCACCGGGAGACTACCGAAAATATGGCGGGACAGTTGGACGTCCGCAGCTCAGCAACATTCTCCGAGCAATAACAGGACACAGTTCTAGAGAAAGCAGAAGAAGAAGAAGAAAAATCAGTTTCGGATTTCAATCTGAATATTAAAATTCTCCTTCTAAATAGCTTAAATTAAGCCTTTTACCATTTTCATAATTAATTTACCAGTATTACATTACGGGTACTTTCTATAAATATCTAATACTTTTCTTAATTAAAATAACAAAATCATTATACAAAATAGATATTACGAGCACATGTAGCCATGAATAATTCAAAAATTTTACTTTGCATTTTCTTTAGGCAAACCCCTATTAAAACAATAAACGGTAACTTAAAGTTTACATATAAAGAGTTATTTAATTAATTTATACATTTAATTATAAAACTGTAATAATAAATAATGAAAATATTTGAAGCAAAGAATGAATTTTGAAATACTTTTCCCACTTTCGTACAAAGAGTTATTATAAATCATTTTTTTTAACTAATAAATATCTTCAGGCTTAATTTGGTTATTTTTTTGTTAATATTTGAATTTTTTTAGTTCGACAAAATATTTTTGTTTTCTTTGCTACAACTGAGCCCATTGCTTGTGAAATAAATTACTCGTAACTGACATTTTAAAGGTGAAGTAAACTCATTGCTTGTATAACATTACTTTACAACAACAAGCCATCACGCCATTTCCCCATAAGAGTAGACAGAGAGGATAGATCGCAATTTTACTCTGTATTTTATTTATTTATTCATATAAAGATACATATTTCAAAACATTAATATCGTACCCCCAACTTTATGAGACCACGAGCCCTGTGTTGAGTTAGGCTGCAATATAATGGAAAGTGGAAACATGCGTATTATAAAAGAATAACAAAAATAAAAATCGTTAAATAAACAAAGATTTTGATAAATAGATACAGATCTCGCTTCCTTTACATTCATATATCTTCTCATGCACGGACGCCAATTATTCCGACTTTTGACACGTCCATCTTCAAATATTTGTTGGATTTGGTCATGCCATGTTTAACAAGGACATTACCTTAAACCATCTCAAATGGGTACTCATGAGTTGTAAGTGTGTACTTATTAACTAAGATTTATTTCGTATAGATTATTCGCAAAAGTTGGGAGAGTATCCTGAAAAATGGCAATTTTGTTATTTCGGCAGTAGATACGAGTATTATATCCCCGACACATGCACATAGGTGTGTGAAATATAGCATTACTTGAAAACAAAGGAAGTTTAAATACATTTCGATGTCTGAGTATTCTCCAATTCTGCATTTATTTGTATTTAATTGAGAAGATTAGTATCTACTTTGAAGTTTAATATTTTATAAAGAAATTTTATATCGGAAACTACGCGGCGTTTTGTATGGGAATCGTTGCTCGTAATTGGAATTTGGACGTGAATTATAGATTTGGAACTTAAATAATAGGTACTAAAGTATATTTTTTAAATTGATTCTATCGAGTTTATATGATTGGAATTCGAACTCCATGTATGTATGCGTACATGAGGCATAAAATATGTTGTAGTGCAAAAAAATTTCTTCCGAACTACTTTTACTTTGTTTTACTATTGATGCTCATTTTTTAATTTGGAAAAAACTTTCGCAACCTATTTATTTATTATGGACAACTTATATAGCGCCATTTTCGTAATAAAATACCTCAAGGGCGCTTTACATGGTGATTCTATTGTTAAGTTAATTTAATTGAAGCTTTTAAATTTGTAATTTAATTAAAATAATTTATTTTATTATCTATGTTAATACTTGTGTATTATATCTTAACATAAAATAATTTATAAAAGACAGTTTAATAAGTTTTAACCCATACCAACTGGGAATAAATCGGAAAGATAACATAATTAAGTGTGGCGTAAAATGGAATTCCTAACACATTTTTCATTAAATATAACATTAAAATAGTTTGACTTTTATCCAGTACCTGAGTGCTTCATTTCCGGAATTATTGCGTAAATCCAATATTATCCGGACATAATGGCTATTATATGCAAAAGGTTCTACATTCACTAATTGGATTAACAAACATTTTATCTCCTGTGAATCCTATCATTAAAACTGCGAGTTTTATTCAGATTATATTTTTAATTAACCTGTAAATGCCTTGTGACATAAGCGTTGGATATTTTCAAAGAAATGTTAGAAATTATCTCTAGATGATGATTTTTAGTTCCTTTTTCTAACATAAAACTAAATCAAGTGTTAATAAATATTTGTCTGTAAACACTTACCGGATTTTATATCTCTGAGTCTTCGTCAGGGTACTAATTTTTATTCTTATTCTTTAAGGGAGGAGTTATTGCTTTTTTTTTTTTTTTTTTACATTTTTTTTTTTTTTTTTTGCACCACAACAGGCCAGGAGGCCTAATTACAGTGGTGAATTACATCACAGAGCACCCAGGCTTGAGGAAAATCACTTTTTTTAAAACATTTTTGTGTTCTCACCGGGAATCGAACCCGGAACCTTCCGTGCGTGAGTCAAGCGTTTTGACCACTACACCACGGAGGCCGCCTGCTTTACGTGCTCCTGACGTCACTGCGACCTGTGAAGATCTTTTTTGACAGATCCCCGAAAATAGTTCTCGCCCTCGAAAATCAGGTCTTTAAAGTTACTATAAAGGCTCCTCGGTGGATGGCAAAAGTTTTTATTTTACTAATTCTCCCCCTCCAAGCCCAGATCCGAAAGGTAAAATTACAATGCTAAGTTAACAGAGTTGTCTTCGAGTGTCTATTAAAAAAAAAACTATATTTGTGAACGAAAATGGTTATATTTGAATAAAAATTTAAATTATCCTCATTGACAACCTATAATTGAATATGTTTTTAAGAAAAAAATGTCAACTGTATCCTATCGAAGAAAAATAGTCCTTTGGAAATAATGTTCAAAACACTTGTTTTCAAATAGACAATCTTTAAATAATATTTGTAATCTGCAAGCTTGTTTTAGTAGTAAAACACCGCGACTGAGTTAAATATAGTTTGCATTTATTTGTATGTAGGATTTAGCTGAGGTAATCGGTAATCGCACATTTTAGTTTTTTTTTTTTTTGAAGATAAACGGTGGTAGCGATTCATAATAAACAACCACCATTTCATTTATTTTCCCATAAACATAGTTATCAAAAGTCAAATATAATGGTAAGCTGAGCATGATCGCTTATTTTGACTATTCGCCCCTCGTAGATACATACATTATAAAAACGTGTGTACCTCTCTAATAAAGTAAATCGCGTGTTTAGAGAGGAATTTCGTTTAAAATTTATTTATATTTTTTAAGCAAGTTCATTTAAATTAGATATAATATTCTAAAAGAAACATTATATTTTACTGCACGGAGTTCAGGAAAGCGTGAGTTTCTTTTATATTTTTTTTATTTAATTATTATTATTAATTATTATTTATTATTAATTGATTTAATTATTAATTATTCATTTGTCGCAACAGAGAGGAAATATGTTTTTGAGAAGAGAATGCGGAAGTCTAGGCATTTACAGGGCTTATGATCTGTCGTAGGCTGGTTCAAGTGCCCACTTTACACACTGTGTAACATTCACCATTCTGGCACATTTCCCTAACTGTTAACATTTGTGAAATAAAAGAACTGAAAACTTTATTATGCGGTGAGATTCACCTGGCTGAACCATTACACCTACTAGGCAACGCCTGAAGTCAATTCCTATTTTTTACTTCTTCTTTTACCGGTTAGTTAATTCAAAGATGATTTGAGTATGATCAAATGTTTGCAGACAAGCTGGACTTTCTCCCTTGGGAGTTATCTTAATAATCTTAATCTAAGCCCTATAAATGTCGAGACTTCCATATTACTTTATTTTTTGTACTTATTATTATTGAATTAAAAATAGTTAATTGATAACTTTAGATATAAATATTATATAATATAGAAAATTCACTGGTCCATTAGAGTAAAGTCTAACTTTGTAAAATATAAAACTATGTAACCGTACTTTATGTTTACTCAATAAAAGTAAAAAAATAATAAAATAATCGCCTTCTTAAAAATGTTTTCCCTCTCTGTTACCACACATTAAAATTCAAATAACTCTCAAGGAAGGAAATCCATCTTGTCTACAAACATTTAAACATACTCTTAAACGAAGTTGATAAGGTTGAAATGTTTTAATATTTGTTGATGATATTATTATACACGTTATTATTTATATAATTAAAATAAAATATAATCATTTTGTATCCAAGATGTGATTATCATTTATTTATTCAGTCTGAAAGTGACTGATAATATTTTTTAATGAGAATTGTGTTTCAGGAAATACGAATGTACAGTAGAATAATATGTTTTCAAATCGTTATGAGGCCAACTTTGGCTTGAACTATGTTCATATTTTATATCCTTAACCCATCCCAATATTCAAGAGGGTGGGCGAGGGTGGACCGCTGCCCGCCCTTGGAAAGTTATAAATCGTCATTCAACACGAATTGTCGCACTAGTTGTCTCATAATTTATATTTCATTTCACCAATTTTACTGTCAATTTATCTCGTCTCAATATAACTCAGTGATTCTATACCAGATGTTCTTCTATTTTGGGGTACTGGATGATAAAGTACACTATTAATTAATTAAAATTAATTAAATAATCTAATACCATTATATTTAACGATTAAGTATAATAATTTTCACAAAAACGGTCGACGATTCCAAGAATTCTTATGTAATTTATTTTTTTCCCTTTATTATGGATTTTATCATTCTTGGTAATACTAGCCAGAAACAAACAGTGTTTACACATGTTAAATGGGAGCAAAACAATATTACAGACAAGACAGAAAAAACAGATAAATACATGTAACATAATTGATCTTAAAATTAAAATTACAACAATTGGAAATAAACCGAAAATCGCAATAAAAATATGCATTATAAGGAAAAACACCCAAAACCTTGATAATACATAATTTACAACAAAAAAATATACTGAAAACATATTTGACATAGGTTTACTATTTTAGATATAAACATAATTTATAAGAACTTATTTCTATTTACATAATAAGAGCTTAAAATATTCAGATACAACAATGATTATTTGATGATTATATTTTACAATAAATTTTATAACATTATGTAGCGATTAATTTATATATACAATTTAAATAAGTATTACAGACAAAGAAACTGTTTTTTATTTTTATTTTATTTTATTTTTAAATCATTAAAATCTATAAATACATATTGTTATTATTTTTATTATAATGGATAACTCAAGGGCGCTTTACATAGTGATTTTATTGTTAAATTAATATAATTGAAGCTTTTAAATTTGTAATTTAATTAAAACAGTTTGTTTTGTTGTCACGTGCTATAGATTTATTCAAATGATTTAGAGAACAAGTGAGTTTTAAGTCTTTTCCGAAACATCACTTCACTTTCACAGCCTCGCACCTCTGCTGGGAGAACATTCCATGCCATAGGGCCTGCGACCGCAGAAGCGCGTTCACTAAATTTGCGCTGTTTGCGTAGAGGTATATTAACTTTTCCTCTCGCCGTAGACGTAGCTGATCTAAGCGTGAGACGCCTGTCAGCTAGTTCATCTGGAATGCATAGTTCCCTTAGATATTCCGGAGCAGAGTTGTGCAGTGACTTATATATAAGCCAACAGAGTTTGTATTCGACCCTCTGTGGAAAACGTAGCCAGTGTAGTTCCCGAAGTAGTGGAGTGATATGACTGAACTTAGAGATTCCGAAAACAAGTCTCGCTGTGGCATTCAATACAGATTGTAGGCGAGTCATTTTGTTCATTGGTAGACCTGCATAGATACCATTGCAATAATCGACTCTGAACACTACAAACGCATTTATTAATTGACGGGCGGCATCAATCGACAAATTTTTGCGTATGCATTCAATTTATTTAGGCTGGTAGAAGCATTAACTTATCGTTCTACTAATTTTTAATGTTATCAGATAAATATTTACATATTGCAGAAATTATACCCCAGTTTCTTATACATGAAAATAATATTTGAATGTTAATTGGTAATTGGGGTTTTGCAACTAAGAGCAAAATTTCTGAGGTGCAGATTATTCAGAATAGAGCGATCAGAAATGTGTTTCACCTACGTGTGTATGATACTCATGTAAGGGACATTTATTTTGAAACAAAAATCATGCCTTTCAGCATGCTTTCCTATTTCGAGATAACTGACACTATCATTAATACTACTCTCGACTCAATGCACAGTAACATAAAGCCAGCTTTCATTGGAGACATCCATCGGTACAGTACTCGATCAAAAAACAATATATATATTGGATCTGTGAAGTCTACGAAGTTTGGTACTAGATCTTTACAATACATAGGTTTCAAGGAATTTAATAAATTGCCACAAAAATTTAAAGTACCTGTTTCAAAATATAGAAACAGGACGTGCGAATTGAAGAATTATTTTTTCCAGAAGTACTTTGAATAAATAATGTTAGTTTATAGAGAATGCGCATCTTGAACATATACCTTTTAATATTTCACCGTTTTTGCTTGTATATGTAATTTTTAATACTATTTAAATGTTATTTGTGTTTTTTTCTTTTTATATACTTTTTTTGGCTTGTATACATAATTTCAATTTTTTCAACGTTTTTTGATAAAAAAAATTAACCTGTATTGGGTGTGCGCATATTTTGTTAATTGAAAAAAATGATTTTATTTTGTACTAGTTCAGTATGTATATATACATACATGTAATTTTTAAACTTTTTCAATTTTCTTTCCCAGATTGCATAATGTAAACATTATTTTGAATTTATTTTCATGCCTAGTATTCTGTTTATTCTGTTATTTTCAAGTATTTTTCATACCCTTTTTAATTAGTAGTATATCATAATTTTAATTTTTCTGCTTTTGTTAAATAATATTATAGTTTAAAATTTAAAAACGTCTCTAAAAAAATTATTATCTGTATGTCCCTAAATGAGTTTTTTTTTAAAAAACTCCTTGGGAATATTGTATATAATTATGTATAATATGTTTTCAATAGAATAAAAAAAAAAAAAAAAAAAAAAAATGTTATAAAGTGAATCAGGATTTCCTTAATCAATTCGTCTCTGCTTTCCATTAAATGACAATTATAAATTAAATGGTTCGAATCATCAATACTCTCACCACAATCACAGATTGGAGAGTTCCTACAGTTAATTTTAAATAAATGTGATGGAAAACAGCCGTGACCTGATCTTAATATGCATATTGTTACTACTTTATCCCTTGAGGGAGTTGTTCCTACATACCACGGTTTATTGAAAATATTTGACTGCATAGAAGCGTGAAATGATCCCTTTACCAATTTGGATTCATTCCGCTGCATACACCATACATCTCGACTATTATTTTTTATAGTTTGGTTCAAATCAGTTGCCGCTACACGATCATACTTAACCTTCCCACTGATACATGCCTGCTTTGCAATTAAATTTTATACTTTTTCATTGCTTTTTATACCACGTGACTAGGGATCCATGTCAATGTAACTTTTAAATTTCGTTGACTCAACTCAAAAAGACAGAATTTTATTTTGTAAAATATTGTGGAAAACTTTGATTTAAAAGGCGAGGATTCAAGTTTTTTAAGTGAAGCTAGAGAGTCAGAAAATATAACGGATTTTTAAATGCTTTTTTGGAGAATAAATTCCAACGCTTCAAGAAGAGCAACAGCCTCTGCCTAAAATTTCTTATGTAATCTACTGTAATGTAACAATTTTGATTATAATGTTCCAAATTCAAATGTTCTATTTTTGTAAATATTTCATCTTGATGTTTGGTAGGTACCATAAAAATGGGTCAAGAAAATGATGGAAAAGAAAGCTTATCAGCCAGGAATGACATCAATACATGCAATAATAAATCCAAGACAAACATAAGGTTTCTTGATGTATCTGTCAACGGTACGGCTTCTTCTGAATAAGATTTCTTTATCGTATTCTTAAAAATAATTCAACTTTTTGATAAAGCTACGTCTCTTTATTTCCCGCTAGAGTCTCACATAATAGAGCAACTAAAAGGAATTTACCTACCTATTGCAGTAAATTAAAACTGTACCGTCACACCCATGCATTGTTAAAAAACTCATACTAACAATTATTGAACCATAAGCGAACGTTTTTATTTCCCCATTTTGCGTAAAGCATGCATCTAAGAATGATAATTTCCTAAGAGCTGCTGGTTCCGTAAAAGGATAACTATTACCTTTTTCATGTGAGCGGAAACTGACGTCATCCGTGTTCTGCAGGGGATGTTTATGACAGAAAGGGGGTGAGACACGACTCCGGACCCGCCCAGAATGATATTGCCTCCCTCGACACCCACCCTTTCTTCTAATTCTCTCCTAACTACTTCACTTCTTCTGTCCGACATACATCACCCGGAGCCCAGAAACGGTAACGGGATAACTGAGTGGCTTAGAATGTATAGAAATTTAAGTACCACCATGATTAATGCTGTGGTAATGAATTAAGACAATTGGACTTCTGAATAGTTAAAATTGAGAAGAATTATTCCTCAAATCATTCATACGACAAATGATGTTTCGAGTCTACACTTTAAATATTATTTATATTATAAAATTTTACAAAATATTATAATGTTTTCAATTATTAAATAAAAAAAAGTGTTATGCAGATAAGTTAAAATTTCCTAGCGGGCCTTTAAATTTAAAAAAAAGTGATTGAAGAAAGTCCATGTACCTGTAAACTGCATATTATACAAAATTCAAACAAATCATACAAGAACAAAAAAAAAAAAATTGGACTCACATACAAAATGACTTAATGAACCAATAAATTATTTTACAGATAATCGAAACATTTACTAAAATTTTAAGATTGATGGGCAAAATACATCTATAGAACTAAATTCGTAGCCAAGTTTATACAATCACTGAATCTAATATAATAATTATGACTAGATTTGTGTTTGTTGTTTGAGTTTAAGGCCTATTTAACAAGCAATATTCTAATCTACAAGGCATGGTTAAATGAGGATAGACTGATATGTTATATTTTGTATTTCGAAAAATATATATTTTCGTAAATTTTGCAAAAAAATTGAGTAGAAATCAGTCAGCCTCACGGAATACTAGTTAAAAAAATAAAAAAACATATCACAAATACGCCATAGCATGAATTGAGCCTCTTATATAGAGCTTAAGAGTATCCCTGAATGCCAAACAGATCGGAGGAAGAGATGCAGGGCTTTGCTGTCCACCAATCCCCAGGATTTAAAATAAAGAAGAAGAAGGATGGTAAAGAACATTTTTTAATCATAACTGAATATTATAAATATACAAATTCAATAGAATTACCCAAGGTGTGATCCCTGTGGTACACTAGACGAAACGGAGATTAAATCCGATTTGTAACCTATTTTTCTCCATGTATCAGTATTGTACCTGTAAATCTGCTTGTATTCCTTGTAAAAAAAGTAGAATATTTTGGGTCATTTTAGTAAATTGCGTTGCTTAATCATAATTTAAGATACTTTGAACATTTTATAGCACCCTTAATTGAAATAATATAAAAGTTAGTTCGCAGTTCAGTAGCGTATAATAATTTATTATGAAAACGTGATTTTCCATTTGACCTAAATAAGTTCTGGAGCGAATAGAAGACGAAGGAAGGGTCAGGTAATTCGATTTGGATTTGACCTCAAGCTCGTGTTAAATTGCCTTTCTCTTACTCAACCCAACCAATTGAAATCTTCTCTTAGAGAAGGTGATCTAACTAATTAGGTTTGACGTTAAATATTAATTCAATATAACTGAAAATCAATAAAATTTTGAAAGCTGTATTCTTGATATGCAAATAAACTTGGTTTTTTTTTTATGTTTCCTTTGGTTAAAGTCAATTAATCTTGCTATAAATGTGAAAAGTTCTACACTTTATTTATTAAACACTACATCAGACATTGGTATAATGATGACAATTTGTTAAGATATTGATCATCAATTATATGTGAACACATGGACAAGTAAGAAAAATAAACTTTTTAATTATTTTAAAAAATAAACACGTGAACAAGCTCAATTCAATTTTATCGGGTAGGATATTTAATTATTACAATAATGATCACAATTTTAGTGAGTAATTACAACTTAACCATATAATAAACACAAAAGGAACTATTTGATTTAATAACATAAGTAACTTATTTAAGTAGTTTCATGTTTCACATTTTTCATGTTTTGCTTTTTGCGAACGATAATAAATTTGTAGTTAAAATATCTGATTTCAGTAATTGTGAAAAAAAAAAATAATTCTAAATATTGAAAAATGCAAAATTTTGACATTCTTCCGCAACAGGAATCCTATCGTTTTCACGTATGAAATAAATTCTTCACCATAAGAAAAAGTTACAGAGATGTCAGACTTAGGTAATAAAAGCATGATAACCATCGGATTTTTGCTGCGAACAATACGGGATTTTGTGTGTATAAAAAAAAAAAATATTTGTTTACTGCCCTAGTGCGAAGTCAACTCGCGTATAACTCAGTTATATGGTCACCGTATTACAGGGTCTATGTTAAAGACATCGAAAGATTTCAGCATAAATTGTTGTGTTTTATCAATTTTAAATTAAGTTTACCGATTAAATACATAAATTACACATACTTAAATATTTATTTAAACATCTTAACATTAGAATACAGACAAAAATCAAATGACTTACTTTTTTTATTTAAAAAAATAACATTAATGTTCTATTGTTGTGAACTCATAAATTTGATTAATGTGCGAGTGCCTGGTCGAGTTACCCGATGTAAAACTCTGTTCTACTGCGGTCCATCATCGACCAATTACAGCGCAAATTTACCAGTAGTACGGATGCATGTATTTGCGAACCAATATGCTAAGAACATCGATGTCTTTATCGTGAGAAATAGAACTTAATATTCTGTTTATATTACATTGTAATATTATGTACCTAGCTGCCTTAAACTGTATTTCTTTAATATGTTTGTATTTTATATATTTATCTTCTTTTTTTTACTGTTAATATCTAGCTTCAAAAGCTTCTCTTTTTTATTTTTATTTTTTTTAAAACCGACTATACTTTTAAACTCTGTTCTATATTTTATTTTTTATTTGGAATTTTTTGAAATTACTATTGTTTATACACTTATTTTTTAATTTTTATCCAAATTATATTTCTAAACAATTTTCTTATATTTTATTTCCTTATATTGTATTTTTTCAAATTTATGTTGTTTACATACTCATTTTCTATTTTTAAACCTACTTTACTTCTAAACACTGGTCTATTTTTATTCCTTTATGCGTCGGTAAAACAAATGCAATATTTGTATATAATCACTGACTGACTTTTCTTTGTCTACTGGTTTCGAGACGTACCCATTTCTCCGCCGGGACACCAATTAAACCTGCAAAAACATTTATATACACTTTAACCATAGTTGTTGCACACACATTTACAGGTTTTACAACCAACACGACATGCATTTTAATAAGCAATCTTTACATGCACTATAGGTGATGAAATTTTTTTATGTTGTGGAAGAAGTAGTGGAAAAAAGAGGGAAATAAAGAGGGGAAGAAATTAATTGGTGTACTGACGAAGAAACGGGTACGTCTTGAAACTGGTAGATAAAGAAAAGTGGGTAGGTAGTTTTATACAAATATTTAATAAATTTAAGTTAAACGTTCGACCACAAAGTTAGATCTTTAAATATTAATAATACCAATATAGCGTATTTCAATCATCCGTTACATGAAAGTAAAATGACCAGCTTAACATTTCAGGTGCCAGTCCATGGACAGTAAAATATTGCAGATTAAACAATCTTTAAAATCAATATTTCACGTCCATCCTGCTAGGAATCCGACCCAGGATCTTAAGAATAATAGGCAAACGCGCAAACTCGAGGCAAATTTGTCTCTATTTTTTTATGCACGATTTTTACCTAAGAACAGCCGTCAAGTCAAAAACCTTTTGTTCATGGTTCTGGTTTTGTTCCACATTAAAAGCTGTATTTTTATTCACTTGAATACGAGTATTTATTTGTTGGTTTCAATGCGTATGAAGAAAAAAAAAACTATAAAAGCAATATACAGACATAAATAAATTAGAACCAATACTATTCTTTAAAGAAAAAGTTATAATAGGAAAGGAAAAATTGAGATTTAAGAAGAAATTGAAAAATATAGATATAGATTTATAAAAGGAAAGAAATATTTATTATTATTCGTTTAAAAAATACATCAAAAGATTTTGTTAAAACTAAGTTAATTATACATTTATTACTGTTAAAATTTTAGTGTCTTTGTATGCACACGTCATTTAATTGTTTTTCATTTGGAAAAAAACTTGCACTGTGAGCAAGCTTTAGTTTAAAAGCCTTATTTTAGTGTCAGTAGATGCATTAAGCACCTTTGTCTCCAGGGTTTTTTTCACCATAGCGTGTTTACCTTTTTACCATAGATTAAAATATTTTATTTCCAGAGTTAGTTCAATTTTTATTTTATCTTATTTTATTTCACTGGAAAGCCAACAGCATGCAACAAGATGCAATTTTAGTATAAATACATATCATAAAGTGTAATTAGAGGTTTTCACATAATATTGGAATTGTAAATGTAAATGTTGTCACATAAAAATTATACATAAAATAAAATATTCAATGATTCGCAACTCATAATATTAATACAAATGTAAATGTAATACATATTATTAAAAATATATCTACTTTTTAATATTGGTCACACAGTTGCACATTATAATATAAAATACAACTATAGTTGACCATACAATGTACGTTTATTATGTGCCTGCATACAGAACTGCAAATAACCTGCATAATATAGGTTGTGGATTCAAGGCGCAATATCATAACTTGATTTTTTTTGGAAATTTAATTTTTAAAAGAAGTTAAATATATGTTATTAATATCTATACAATTTAATTTCTGATTACACATATTCCAGGTTCTATTTACAAATGAATTTTGAAAAGATTTAGTGGAACATTAAGAAATTATAAATAGAGATTGGTTTCTGGTCTGCGTTGCTGGAACTCTAAAATTAATAATTGGTAGAATCTTAGGGCAATCTATGATGTTATTTAAAGTTTTATACATTAAAATGGCATCAGCCATGTTCCTGCGAGTTTGGAGAGTTTGGAGTAAATAAAATATGTTTGACATACCATATTTAGCTGTCTAGACTAAAAACGGCAAAATAAGACATGTTTGACATACCATATATAGCCATATTTTAACAGACAACAAAGGTACCATATTTTTCCAAATTGTAGTTCTCATATAAATGAATCTGGCGGTTTCACATATAATTCAATATGCCTAAAAAAGTGACATATTATACATAGCCATCTTTCCACTGAAATATGTTATCCATTATATTTGAAACAGATTTTATGATAGTTGAGCAAACAAGTTATATTGTTAAACATTATTATTGGATTGCTAAAAGGGCGTTTCAACCCGAGTTATTTTTGGACCACACTGTAGTCCGGATAAGCCGGGTAATGTGGCTGAAAAGGGCCGGACAGTAGTGTGGCGTAATTGGATTTGTCTTAATTATAGTAAAAAGACCTGTTCGTTGGACAATTTTGGGAAGCGAGCGGAGTACTCGGCTCTCGCTACTGTCATCGAACCTACCACAAGACTCCTTTACCGCGGAATAAATTGCTCGCTACGTTAACTTTCATCCCTCCAGTTAGGGGAAATGTACAAGAACGATCAACGGTTCGAGGTTTTGTATTTGATTTTTGACAAACTTTGCTTTCGAACTGAGATAAAATTTTGAATATTTTTTTATGAGCATGGTCATCACTCACAAAACGTTTATCTCAAAATTGAAAATTTATGCTCAAAGTACTAAATCTGACATATAAACCAAAGATTTGAGTGGTGTTATTTCTAACAATTCTGTGACAATTAAAAAGTTGTGGATGCTAATACTGGTTGATTTTTATGGACCTCAATAATCATTTTTTTTTTAAAATCATCTTTTGGTAATAAATAAATCAATTAATAATTAGGAACTGAAAAAAGGGCACTTAAAAAGTTTTGCTTTTGACCTTATAAAGCTCAGCCGAAATCAAGTGAGGGTTCACTACAGCCCTTATAGGGGACTGTAGATTGAACAAACGCCTTGCTAGAATGAACCTTTCCGAAACTTCTAGATGTATGCTCTGCAATGCAGATGAGGAAGCACCTATGCACATTTCATGTGAATGTGATGCTTTGCACCATAAAAGGAGCTTCATTCTCGAAGGCCCCCTGGTTAAACCTGGGGATGTTAAAGAGCTAGCCCCTTACCTAATAGCTCGATACTTTACGGGTCTGGGCTTGGAGGGGAAGATTTAGCAAAACGTAAACTCTCGCCTTCCACATGGTAAAATGGGCTTAGAGGGCGGGAATTATTCACGAAAACTCGTCACACTAGTAGTTCCAGTGACGTCAGAAGCTTGCATAGCACTGACCCCCACCACTAAGAAAAAGAAGATAGTATTCTAAGTATACAATTTATGTGAATTGGCAGAAGTGCTTTATAATAAACGATGTTTCGAGATCGTCCAAATTTTTGTAGATAAGTACTGGATTTAACCCCCTATGGAACTAGTAATATTAACATATAACAACAGAGATGAATAAATTTGTATAGAGGAGAGTAGAATATAGGATCAGCTCTAACTTTACAAACGTCAACAGATGGAAGAATCGCAGAAATAAAGATTTTTAAATATGGGCAGAATACTGAATGTTACACAGTGTATGATGTGGTCACTTTAACCAGCCAATGCCAGGTCATAAACCCTGTGGATGCCTACACTTTTATATTCTCATCTATAAAAAGTTATATTTTTTTTTGTATTTTTTTTTTATTGAAAAAGTTAAACATGAACAGAAAAATATAAAAAAGAAATATAATGAAACCCACTAAACCGTGAAATCGGTTCGTCAGCAGGTTTTCCTTTTTTTCCTTTACAAATAAAAACGTTGTAGAAATTGTATAATTTTAAAAAGTAATAAAAACATTATGAAGAACTGAAAGCATACGTATTTTTACTCAAAATACTATTTTATTTATGTTTGTTGTAATATATTTGCTTTATTGTACATTAAAATAAAAAAATATTACAACAGATATGGAAAACATCTAAAAAAAATAATATAAACGTCTAGGCATTTACAGTGCATTTACATTTACTGCCACTTTACACCATTCGTCATTCTGCTTATATTTAAACATTCGTATTCTATAAATTATTCTTCCATCCGCTGACTTTTGTGAAGTTAAATAGCTGAAACTTTAATTGATGCGGGTAGGATTATTCATCTCGATCACCTTACCTTCATTGCCCCGCCGGGTGCTGATAAAGGATTGATAATGATGATAAAACTATTTTATCGAATTATTGTTGCCGTTTATAAATGAATGGTATCATTTTATAATCATTATCCCATTAACGATATAATCCACAGAGCGTTTTATATTTTTGTAATTGACACGATTTGATGGCTTGAACGATATGCTCGTTTAATTACAGTAATAAACATCACAATATGTTTACCTAATATTAGCAGTAACACGCAAGTGTGCAGCAAATCATTGTATATTGATTACTTCAATGCAGTACATTTTACTCTCGATTTTCCGTTGGATTATTGAAAAAAAGTAACATTTAGCTTATAAATTAAAAAAAAAAATAAACAATAATAAATGCAAATCCTCTGTACGTGTGATGTCACTGAACTTCTCCTAAACGGCTTAACCGAAACAAAAAAAATGGGAAAATATGTTTTTTTTGTGTGTAAAAAAACTTTGTTTTGAATGTTTGCAAACAGCATTTGTTTTTGCGGAAATCAATCAGATTATTTCCCTAAATTCAATATAATTTCTACGTATGTATTTATTTTTACAGAATATTCGGTAAAAGTAAAATAATAATTAATTCAATACATTTTTAAAAATCGTATTCTGAAAAGTACACCCCTCTGTTGGTGAGAAGACTGGAGTTTGAAGTTTGCAAAAAGAATGCCATATTTGAACAAATGTTTATTTTATGTTTGAGAATTCAACCATAAACAGGTACCTAGGTACCTACTTAAATTAATTTGAATATTAACATTTTTTGGTTTTGGAATTTAATCACACACCTATTTATCAATGAAAGGTCTTTTTTTCTTTTACCCAGACAGTTTTTGCACGCTTTCGCGACACAATCTGGCATTTTCCTTTAATTTTATTTTGGTTTCCGGCTGGCGGTAAAAAAATCGCTAAATTCGCGTTAGGCATGAGTTAAGTGTCATAATTTGAGAGAGCTTAGGGTAAAACTTATTTATAATAATTCATTTTTTACGCATTGTTACACTGTGGAATGTGACTTTGCAAACGTCAAATGGCATATTTAAACGCAATAAAATAATATCGGTAAATAGAATTTTATAATTATTCAACAGGTTGACAATTTCGTATAATCGAAACCCAAAGAACAATTACAATATTTTAATCTTATTTAAAAACAAGAATGATAAGAGAAATAAAATAACAACCGAAATTCGGTAATCCAACAAGCTCCAAATGACAGGCAAGCCAATGTTCAGGCAGAACAACGTTTGTCGGGTCCGCTAGTGTTATAAATATATATATACGCAACATTTTTCATAAATTTAATAAAAGTATTTATATTAATGTTTCTCATTACGTAAAACAATTAAACAATTCTTGTGTTCATAAAGGACAGTGACGTCTTTATAATAATATGTTTTTTTTTTCAATTTCGCAAAAAATATTTTCACTCTTAAATATAAAAAGATACACAGTGTTACCAATGAGTGTTACATGTTAAAAAACAATGCATATAATGTTTGACTTTTTTCTTAAATATTATGTTGTATTCCTGGGTGTGCTTTTTATTTCTTCGTTCATTTCATTGAAGAAACATAATCCTCTGTAAGCAGCTACAACAATGGGGTTGCGCTGTTGTTTTTAATTTTAAAAACAATATTTTGAGTTTGTCCAAATTTTTGTAGACAAAGACTGGATTTAACTCCCTGGGGAGATGTTAATATTAACATACTACAACAGAGGTGAACATTTTAAGGAAGGTAATATAGAAGTCTAGGCAACTACAGGCTTATGACCTGTCATTGGCTGGTTTAAGTGGCCACTTTACATACTGTGTAACATTCACCATTCTGTCCATATTTTATCTCACCCGCATAAATAAAGGTTTTATCTAACTGCACAAACATCAACAGATTAAAGAATTGAAGGGATAAACGTGTTCAAATATGGGCAGAATGGTGAATGTTACACAGTGTGTAAAGTGGGGACTTAGATCAGCCAATAACAGGTCATAATCCCTATAGTTACCTAGACTTCTATATTACCTTCTCAAAAATGTTCTTCATCTCTGTTGTGATATGTTTATTTAATTTAAGAATTAAGATGTTATATCAATTATTATTGTAATTGCATTTTGTGACGTAGAAACACTACCATATATGTTTTCAAAATTAACGATAGTATTCAAATAATGATTTTATACGTAGAACCCAGATTTTTTTAGATTGAACAGTTGAAAAACTAGACGGTTTTTTTAGTATATATTACCTTTACATTTAAATTTGTTGCAACAGAGAGGGAAAACATTTTCGAGAGGGGATATGAAGGTCCAGGCATTTACAGGGCTTGCAACTTGTCGTTGAAGTGGCCACTTTACTCACTGTGTAACACATTCTGCCTATGTCTAAACATCCAGATTACTCAACTTACTTCACAAAAGTCAACAGATGGTAGAGTTGAGAAAATAAAGATGTTCAAATATAGGCATAGTGGTATATTTTACGCAGTCCGTAAAGTGGTCACTTAAATCTGCCAATAACAAATCATAAGCCCTGTACATGTCTCGACTTCTAAACTTCCTTCTTATAAATGTTTTTCCCTCTCTATTCCAAATTTTAATTAAATATATGGACCTTAAATACGCAAACCATACGTGTTATTTCAGTTTTCTTTTTTTGTGTTTGATTCCTACATGCTTTATA
>NW_028279307.1:0-99953 GCF_059751315.1 Micrasema longulum
TCATCGTGTTAAAAGTAGCTCCAGCAATTTCTGAGCGGATTGCGAGCTCTTTGTAAATGCTTCCATCTTTAGTTATGTGAACTCCCAAGTATTTAAATCTATCAAATTTCTCGATCCTCTGTTCATTATTGTAGAGAGACTGATCAGGATCAGAACAGAATTCGTTACACCTAGTATAAGTCTTTTTGGTATTAATATAACCCAGACGAGTGGAGTTTTCTTGTAGTTTGTCAACGATTTCCTGAAAATCACCAACACACTTTTTAAGAAGAACCGCATCGTCTGCATACTCCAAGTCGCACAAATTTAAGAAGGAATTCACTTATATGCCTCGATCAGAAAAAATCCATCAATATGATGAAAAGGAACGGTGCAAGGACGTAGCCTTGCCTCACTCCAGTGGAGACCCCGAACCAATCAGTCAAAGAACAGCCGATTCTCACACGGCAATAAATAGCTGCCTACGTGGAGTGTTTTTTTAATAGCTATAACCTTGGGAGGAATACCATAAGCATCGAGAATTAATATTATAATATGTAGAATAAGAAATTTTTGAACTAAAAGAAATAAGTTTTTTGGAAAAGTCACTTTTGAATTTTTAAGCGAAAAATAGTCTTGAAAATATTTAGAAATAGGAGAAAGATACATTTTTCATTATATCCTTTGAACCTTTTTTCTATTTTTAGCACTTCATGCAAATTATTTTTAAAACTGTGAATATCACTCACAGATTTACATTTTATGTTAAATACATGCATATTTTAGAAATACATGTTTTTAAAGTAACATTTAAATTTTTCTGTTTAAAGCTTCATAAAAATATAAGAAAAAATAGAAAAGCACACGATTTTAAAACAAATTGAAATTGTCGGTAGCATGTAAACTATTGACATTATTTTATCGTTTTTAATAAATCAATCTAGATTAGCACATAAATTCATACTCAACGGGAATGGAAAACCCTTTTAAGGGAGGATAACAAATGATAGGGCTTACGATATGTCATTAGTGAATCTCAGTGATCATTTTGGATACTGCAGAAATTTTCCACAATATTTTTAGTATGACTAAATGTTTGACAACAATGACTGTATTCCACCACCGGTTTATCACGATTAGCACTAAACGAGTACCATTTAAATAAACATGGATAGCACATTAGAAAAATGATTGTGGAAGCTTAGGTTTTAACGGGGCTCATTGTTTATCACTGACTAGTTTTAGTCTTTTCAATTGCCTAGAATTTCATGTTATTATCTCTATTTGTTTTTCGTTTTTAGTAGTAATATGTTTATGTCAAATTATAATACGAAAATATATTATTTTTTTACAATTTAAACCTAATATGGTAAAGTAAAAATGAATTATTTTTTTTACTTATTAGAGACATAAAAATATTTGCAAATTCGATGTTTTAAGTTCATGTTAATTCGGCAATATTTTGAACTTCGTTTGTGACCGCTTAAATTTAAATAGAACATCGTCATAAATCTTGACGTCACAAGTGTCTCGTTTTTACGAGAGATGTTTTTTAAGAATTTTATTTTGAAAGTTATGTATAAAATCATTTTTACACAATATCCATATTGATTTTAACAATACAATTAATTATTTTAAATTCAGTTAATATATTTTCATCGGTATTCGTAGTACGTGATATTTCCCTATTTAGCCTGTTTAGTCCTCAAGGGACACTAAGGAACAAATGGATCCAAACAAATCATCATGCTGTTCTCACGTAGAAGTAGGCAAAGTGGATAGAACGCTACGAGGCTCTGTTTTTTAATGCAGAGCTTACTTTCAATCCGTTCATGCATATTCTAATACGCGAACGCTGTTTTTTTTTTTTAAATCATTTTATTTTATTTTACCAGGGTTTTTACCGCTATAACATAACAATAAATAGGAATATGTAAAAAATACTAGAATTAAAAATAAAAACGTGTTTTTTATTGAACATATTTTTTACAATCTTATTATTAGGGCACACAAAGGAATGTACACTGTTTTAAGAATTAAAAAGTAATATTTAAAGCAGAAGGAGAGAATTTACATAATCTTGTGTGTGGGACGTTTTTGACCATGTGTATGTATGTGCGTTTGTGAGTGTGCGTCTGTAAAATTTAAGTATATTTAGAGGAAAGAGTGTATAGAAAAGGCTTGCTCAGAAGTTGGACAGTTTAAAAATACGTCATGTTGTTATTTAAACCCACTTTTTGTAATATATATTTTTTTAAATTCCACACAACGTTATACTTATAGCACATAATCTTTAGCAACAAAAAACAAGCCAAGCCCCTTTTTGTGGCTTGTTGATGGTGATTTTTGTTAATAAATATTATAATAATGTTATTAAATTTAGAAAAAAAAACATGAATATCTTAACAAAATGCCGTATTAAACAGACTACATGAACTCGGCAATAGTTTTTCCCACGTATCTGATATATTTAGTGTAGGGTATTGCTACCGTAGAACAAACTTTTTAAACTTTTTCAAAGATAGTGAATGGTAATTATATTTATTTATTTATGCATTTCATAATAAATGCAATTTTTTGTTCACTTTGCCCAGCTGTATGAAACAGTACTTATGATTTTCTTGTTATATTACTTTAAAATATTTTATTATTAAATTTGTGTTTTACATTTATTCTTGAATCGTGTAAACTTTTTACTGAATATGTTGTATAATTTCTAGGTTAATTTTTTTTTTATAAATCTTGTGTATTTTTTTTTAAATCTTGGGCAAAGGGAAATTTATATTTACAAAAAAATATATTTATGAAGCCTAGTATGTAAGTATTATAAATTTTTGTAAAAGGTGGATTTACCGTTTATGTTAATAAAAATAAAATAAAAGTGTGAACAGGAAAAATCAAAAACGTCCATTCTTAATTATATCGTCAGTATAATAAAATAATCCTCCAGATTAGAAAATTTTAGAAAAAAAGTTATAAATGCAATTTCTGTCATTTTTTAAGATTTATCATCTTATAAATCTTCCAAGGCTTTGTTTCAAAGAAATTAAACAAATTAAATTTAACGAGTACGTTTCATGTGCAAAATATGTTAAAAAAACTTTTGTTGGGTCAAACGTTCAAAGTTATTTCCCCGGTATAGTCAATAATGCATTTAGGTGGTTCAATTTATTTATTTTTATTTTATTTGAAATTTTGACAGCTATAACAAAAAAAAATATATGTTTATATATTTACAATACCAAAGCCAATAAAAAAATCCACCGATAATCTTATAATACATAATTAAAAAGAAAATATTTTTTTAACAGTGAACTGACGATGTATAGAAATGTATAGAAAAAAAATAACCGTAAAAGTTAATAGTGCATTTAAATGTGTACCAGCCCAAATAAATGAATTAGTGCCGGTAAGCCGAGTGAGCATATAATTTTTATTCGTGTTAGTGATCACATTTGAACATTTTATTTGAAATCATTCTTTTACGCTCATATTAACAACGACTGTTAATGATCCAAATGGATACATCTATTTATTTAAACTCTTGTTCGAGAAGCAACTCTTCTATTTTGTTCCTCTAGAGAAGATGTGAAATTCTAGTTCTTTTGGCAATTAATTAAAAATACTAGGTTTTCTGTAGATCATCTGCAAATATATGATTGAATCTAAATAGAGCTTTGTTTTGCCCAGATTTTTTAGTTTCGCATCGCAAAGTTTAAATGTTGATATTTGTTTATTGTTTTATTGTATTTTGTATGCACGTGAAAGGCTTATGCACATCAGAAAAATGTCTTCAATAAGTGCATTATAAATTTTTCTGTTCACTTTGTGTTCGTTTTAATATTTTCATAACCCTGTAAAAGATATTTATTTCGTTCCTTCCTTGAAAAGTCAACATTTTTCTAGTTTCATGGAATTTCTCCTCCATTTTCCCAACTTTTCGTAGAAGAGAAACTGAGTTATGAAAAAAAAGTCACAACAGCGATATTAATATAATATTTCAATAAAACATAGAAGCGAGGAGACTGTAAGAGAAACCAACAAAAAAATCCGTTTTACATACTTTTGATAATTGTTATTAATAGTTGTTATTAATCACATCAATTGTGTTGCATTTTAAACTAAAATTTTGCATATTTTCAGTAACATCCTCATTATCATCCCCTTTCCGCACCCTTATGGTGTATAAGACACTTCATTGATACTTGGTAATTGATCTTTTTTTTCACGAAGGAAAGATAATCAGTTTTATGCTTCAAGTGCCTAGGAACTATAAAATATTCGGATGTAAAAACACAATTTTAAATAAATATTTCACGTCAAACATGTCAAAAATTGAATCCAAGACCTTTTGCAGGGTGGACATACATGCCGACCACTACACCACAAGATCGAAAATTAGTATAAGAAGTAGCTAAAAAAATAACTTACTAATCCACTTTTTAAAGCAAATCTTAAGAAAATCCCATTATGCCCCGTAGTAGGGACAGTATGGGATACATGCATCATATTGCATTTATGTCTGCAATTTAAATCACTTCGTCGCTTTATTTTGTTTTTGTCCAACGGACCATTTTTAACAAAATTGAGTTAAGTGTACAGGAATTCTGAGAAAGCCTTTATTTATAATTAACATATTACAATAGAGATGAAGAACAATTAAGAGAAGTTAATATATAAGTCTAGCATCTACAGGGCTTATGACCTGTCATTGGTTGGTTTAAGTGGTCACTTTACACACTGTGTAACATTCACTATTCACATTACATATTCGAACAACTGTATTCCTTCAATTCTTTCATCTGTTGATGTTTGTGAAGTCAAAGAGCTAAAACTTTTATTTATGCAGGTGAGATTTATCTAATTGAATTATTTCACATACATACTAGACAACGTATGATTTTTTTTTCCGTTGTTATATTTTTTCATAGACCAGGTGGATTTATCAATGATATTTTGAGATTGTCCAATCCAGTCGTTGTCCACATAAAATGGTTTTTTTCTAACGAATTTTGTATTAAGTTGTGGTTATTATTTATGCCTATTTCGCAAAAAAAAACTTTAAATTTAATTTCTGCAAATTCTTGTTTTATTGTGTTCAACAAAAACGAACTGAAGCAACGAATTAATTATTTTGCGTGTCCACATTACTTTATAAATGCAGCAACACATTATTGCCAAGCAAAGCACTATAAAATTGGTTCAACTGATTGAACTTGGTCATAAACGTCTCTTTTATTTACTTTCTAATGTTTTAGAAAACAGGGATTTGAAATAGCCCTTGGCTTCATGTGACGCTCCAATGTGGTTTGTAGTTTGCTCTACAGTTGTGCTACTTTTCTGAACCCTGCTGTTTTGCTTACCCCATCATACCCTGTTCCTGTTCCTGTTCCTGTTCCTTTGTCCCCTACATCTAGTAATGTAAAAAAAATTATTTGTACAAACAGAATGTATGATATATTGATTTTTATTTGAAGACATCCAATATAAGATATCTAATAGAAGGTCAAAAATATTAAATTATTTGTTGTAATACTTAACTTTTCATATATTTTTTCTTGTACTCAAGTGAGAGCGTAAAAAGGTTTTTAATTAAAAAAAAGCCCCGTGCGCTTTCTCCTCAGGTAGGAATGTCAATCTAAAATGAACTGCCTGTGCAAAACGCAGCGAACATCTTAAGTTTTACATATTTTTGGATTTACCGTTAGGCCCTGCGTTCCCATTTTAGCCTCTTTTACCCTATGTTTTGATTAAATTCTGGGTTATTTTTTTTCTTCTTAATATTTAAGTAATATAATAAGTATTATCAACATTATCATCAAACATTCCAATCAATGTGAGTGAATATAATGTCAGTAATATTATCAAATGGTCAGCTCGTTTGCCGACAGTACAAGAGTCGGCCTTAGGTCAGAGGTCAGAAAAGGCGGCCTCCGTGGTGTAGTGGTCAAGACGCTTGACTCACGCACGGGAGGTTCCGGGTTCGATTCCCGGTGAGAACACAAAAAATTAAAAAAATGTGATTTTTCTCAAGCCTGGGTGCTCTCTTATGTAATTCACCACTGTAATTAGGCCTCCTGGCCTGTTGTGGTGCAAAAAAAATGTAAAAAAAGAGGTCATGAATTCGATTCCTGACATAGTCGAAAAAAAACATTTATTTGAAACGGTGTTTTATCACTTGAATATTCGACAGTCCATAGTCTGGAACCCGAAGAGTAATATGGATCATGTCATAAAAATGATCAAAAAACGCTGCAGTCGGTGTACTAATGCAGTGCTTTCTACACCATTAGACGTGGAAATGAAAAAATTAAATGAAAAATATTTACGTATTAAAATAAATATACGGGGTCAAAATCTAACACACGAGAAGTCAGAAAGTAGAATTATAACGCAAAGGAATTTCAAATTCATAAAACCTTTAAAAAAATATACATACCTTAATAAAATATTCAAACAATATTTTTTAATCTAGTATTCATACCAATCCCGTTAGGGAAAAAATCAAGAAAATGTCCTCAAGGATTTGGATATAATTACCCAAAATATTCTTAATACAAATCACCTGGGTTAAATATAGGTTAATACGCCATTATCTAGCTTGAAAACGATTCAAATATAAAGATTCCTAGTCTTAAAAAACCTACTCCTTCTAACAATAGATATCATTAGTGTTCTCTTGACTTTTATTCTCTTTAGAGAGCCAACACATATGCGAATGCAATATTCAAATCAAAAATGTATAGATTATCGAAACGTTTAAACGTAAGCAAATTTGTGAAAAATACACGGAATAGTGAAAATAATACAGTCAATGACATATCATACGCTTTGTAAGTACCAAGTCTTCAATATTCTTTTCTCAAAAGTGTTTTCCTTCTCTGTTGCAATGAATTTCAATCTTAATAACTCCCAAGGAAATGATATCTAGCCTTGTCTATAATAAATATATGTACTCAAAATACTGTTGATTATATAAATCTTTTAGCTATGTGGTAAAATCTAGCACGTATAACCCACTTTATTCTTTGACTGCTACCTAACCTACCCGTAAAGTTTACAACACACAGAGATGCAATATCACCCCTCTTTGGCTGTAATATAAGGGCTATACTTCAAGCAACGCTACTCTTGTATGTATAACCAACGCCAGTAAAATCCTTTGGCGGCAGTAAAGCCGATTCTTGAGCGTTTTAACCAAAATAAAATTTATAAATCTTAGGTAAAACTCAATGTTTTACTTTGATTATTTGCTTTAGCCAGATTCCGATTGTTTTTCGTTTTTTTTTGCTATCTGTTTTATATGAGGAAGCCATATTTAACGATTTGGCCGACAAAAAATCCGTGCAACTTTGAACAAATGTGTTGAAGGGAGAAATATTGATAATAATTTTATTTCTTGCTCTTGTTGTATATTTCTGTCCCTACACAAAAAGATGACAGTGTCTATCTCCAAACCTGTCTAGCAGAATAATGTAAAAGTAACAATATGAGGCGTATCTTAGGCACGTCAAAGGCTTTAAAACTATCTATTGACAAAGTTCTTTTTAGTACCATTAGAAAACCTTGTATCGTAAAGTGTAATGTTTTTTTGTACTTTAATTATAAATTTAAGGTTTGTGATTGCAGCGGGTTTCTACGGTTAGACATATTCTCAATGTAATTGGCAAAGTGAAAATTACGATTTTTTTTCATGTCCTTTTTGCTTATAATGTTTCAAATGGTCTTAAACAAATTCATGACATGAGTGTTCCATATTAAGCTCACATCTAATTCCCAAGACATTCAATAGGTTTGGATTTTCAAACTGTAAAATCTAACATTGAATTTGGTATCGATGATGCATACAACGTACAGGCATCGGAGATAAAGCTTTTCTATTACTTAAAAATTTATTATCCCTGAGATCACAACAAACAGTAATTAATGCATCACAGAAAAATACGCAAAGTACAAAGTCGAATATTACTTTTATAGTTCCACAGGGCAGCGTCCTGGGACCAATCTTATTTTTAGTCTACATAAACTCTCTTTGCGAAATAAATAATGCCAGAACAATTATTTCGTTTGCCGACGACACGGTTTTGTTATCTGAGACTGGTGACTAGAATTTCGTCTTTCGGAAAGCAAACTGTGGTATAAACATTGTTCAACAATACCTAGATAATATTTTTCTTACACTTAATATCGATAAAACGAAATACCTGACATTAAATATAAATAATTGTTCAATACCAAGCAAAACGTTTAATCTAGAAATTAACTGTGATAAAACAATACAACTTCTGCAACAGGTAGATTCCATAAAACACCTTGGTGTTATCATTGATAGGAATTTGCAATGGGAGGCTGAGGTCCAGTCACCAAACTCTAGGTTGAGAAAGCTGTGCCATCTATTCTGCTCTCTTTGAGACATTTTAGATATTGGCACTCTCAGAAGTGTGTACTTTGCTCTGTTTCAATCAACTGCAACCCATGGAATAGCTGGCTGGGGGGGTTGTGCGACATTCATTTTAAAGCCTATCATAATTTGACAGAAATTATTATTGAGAATAATATTCCGGCGCCCTCCAACTTACCCATCAGAACAGTTGTTCCAATACATGAAGGTACTGGATATGAGATAACTTTACCTAAAAGAAGCACTTACACACTTCTAGTCGAACAAAAAGGAAAGGTCTCAGCAAAATGTCCGTACGAGGTTTTCCCAAATCATGAACTATCTCATACCCGAAACCCGTATGATTTTTGCTCAGAGACATCTTTCATTTATCGTACCGCGAGTGTTCAATATTTTAGGAGGGCGTATTAAGCTCTCAAGGACAAAAACTAATTGCATTTAAGAAGTTAAGGACTGGATTTGGACTGGATTTTCCTTAGTAAGAGGAATTTGAGTAGGAAACTTCTTGATGATTTTCCAAATGTTTGAGTTTACTGTTTACCAAACTGATGTGGCATATATATGTTTTTTTTAAATTATTTTTTGTTTCTGACCTTATATTTGTGGTGATATACTCGCGTGTCTGTGTCAACTAATTGCTCGTCCTATCTCAACACTGGACTTTTAGTCCCAGGGAGTTGTGACTTATGTCTCAAATAATGTCCAATAAACTTGTGTATGTAAATAAATAAATAAAATATAATCTTAATTTTTTGTAATTTTGTGGGCTTTTTAAGAGACAAAACATTTTGTTTGTTGTTTACATTCTTGCAATGATTCTTCCTTCATTTACTCATTTTTTCTTTCAAATACTAACCTAAGTTTTAAAAGGTTTATTTTTAAGATTTCACAATACGAAATACTCCACATGAGTTTTATTTTGGATGAATAATTTGGTCACTTCACGAAATATATTAATGACGGAATCATAAAAATCAGAGTCCATATTGGGCATCATTTAAAAATCTAACATGAAATATTTTTAATAATGAAATCTCTCTAACCACAGATTTCATTATTTCAACCAACCAGGTAAAACTTTGAGAAAGTTACTTTACAGAAAATTTCCGGCAATCACGAAATTTAAGAAAATTCCAGTGTTTTGATTAATAACGCAATTCATTGTGTAATTTTGATTGTAGCAAGTTATTTGGGGCGGTAATATTTCAAGCTTTTAAAACATCGAAACGACGTCCTCGTTCCGCTTTCGTCACGAAAATATCTTACAAACTCGAGTTAGATGTCTTACACTGTAATCCACCAACGAGGAACAGAAACTAATCCTTTAAACTCATTATAAACTTTGGAAAAAGAGAACAATCCAGAGAATACACTTGGCAAAATTTCTTTAACCAAAAAAAAAACCACCCTAAAAGGAAACATTTTTCACCGTGAGACTTTGTTCAGCTCTCCCCTATAATGAGCCGAAATAAATTACTGGAATTTTATTTTATTTTATTTCTTGTTTTAGCTCTTCGTTCTTATTTCTTCAAATTAATTTTAATGTGGAAGTTTTTGGAAAGTTATTTGTCGTCGTTTGCTAAGAACTTTAAGTAGTAACTAGGTACTAAGATAATTATTTAGTACATGAGTAAGAAGATATTTTGAAATTTGATATACTGTAATACCGATTACCATGTCATAAAAAAAAAATATTTCAATGATTTATTTGGAAGTGTGGCAACCCACGTAAAGTCGATAAAACAGGTCGCCACTTGAACGCGTCTCTTGTCAAAATGGCGTTCTCAAGAAAACACGTCCGACTTAGGATCTCTAAGGTGAACCGCTAATTTTCAATGCGTGATATTATCTGCACATTGTACATAGGATTCCATATTTGTGATGCATATTCCTTGCACCAATGTACAATGTCTTTGCCATGGTGAACGACGTAGAGCTACGCATAACAAAGCCAAGCGCACGCGATGACTTTTTTATGATGCTGTCAACATGGGTGTCGAAAAGTAATTTACCACCATGGAAGACACCTAGATCTTTTACACAAAATGAGCGTTGGAGGTTTTGACATTTAAGCACATAGTTAGTAGATAAACTTTTTACTTTGTGACTAAATATTATTTATTTTGAGAAACACAAAAAATTTCAAGTCCATCGAATCATTAAAAATATTATACTGTTCTCTTGTAAGAAGTTATTTAGATTTTAATTCATCAATATGATCACCCTGCTATAACGGTCATGTTTATGACATAGAAAACGTTCAACATAAATTTCTACTATATATAAACTAGAAATTAAACATTCTAATACAAAATGTGAATTATAACTATTTATTAACACTGCTCAACCTAACAACACTTTCTGAAAGAAGAACTATTAATGATCTCATTGTACTGTATAAAATTGTAAACTTTCTTTTTGACGTACCAATAATACTTGAATTGATTAATTTTAGAAAACCTGCTGTCAACACTAGGAGTTCTTTATTGTTCTATTGCTCCAGTACTTCTTCCAACCAACAAAACAATTCATTGATACCGAGACTGCATAGGTTAGGTAACACTTATGGAACGGCTGCAGTCATTCTGTCCAATTCTTTATTTTCTTATAAGTCCACAATATCAATTTTATTTGTAGCTGCTCGTCAAACTATTATTGACAATTCAATTCTACAAATTAAAAAAAAAAATTACTTGTTTATTTTTATTACCTTATACTTGTTTTTTTATTTTTTACTATTATATCAAATTGCATTGTAGTATTAGCAAATACGCATTTCATATTTACATATTTTAATTTCGTCTTTTTTCGCGATCATATATGCTTGCTTGATTATTAATTTAATTTAAATTTGTCTTTCTTGCTTACCGTAACACTTTATTTACTTTGTTTGCTTTACTTTCATAAGGTTATATATTTGCATTTTTTGTTTATATGCTTACTGTTTTTTCTTGCATACCTTTTTTATTATTGTTTTTTTTACTCCGCAAAACTTTTTTTTATATCCTTTCTAACTAATTTCACACATTTTTTCTGTATATTCTGTGTTTATTTTTTAGTATGTTAGCATGTATTTTATTTTTATTTTTTGTAAATGCCTTTTGGGCGTTAATGAACAAAATAAAAAAAATAATTAATGTAAAAATTGAACACTTAAAAGGATTAAGGTCCAAGCAGTTGGAGTTGCAGTAATCCTCCAGACGGTCGAGATCTGACTGCAGATCAAAAACATTAGTGGGGTCTTAAATTAAATTCACTTAGTTAGATAGCTGAATAGTTTTCTAGTCACTAAAATAAAAACTGATCAATTATCATTAAAATAAAAGTTTGTTATTAGTGTTAACACTCTCTTAGCCGAGTGATGTCTTCCAACATATTAAATCTAAGGCTTAATTATTGTAACTTCCACTTATGTGTTAAATTTTAAAAAATAAATTCTACTTAACATTCTTTCCCTCATTGATCATGTTTTCGTATTTGTACTTTAGATAACTATCCATATATATGCTAACACCTTAGATTAGTGGAATAAACCCCCCTGCTTTAAGTTTCACTGATTAATTTTTTTAATTTTTTTAAAATTATTTGACACTGTGAACAATATTCTGTGATAACTATATTAGTTTTATATCACGCGTCGATGGGAGGAGTGTTCTTTTGAAACTGTAGTAGGGTTTTTGTAAAATAATAAAAATTGTGTAACACTAATAACAAAGTTTTATGTTCATAATAATTTATAATGAAGTGTTACGAAGTACATAATATTTTCATAATCTAATCGGTGAATGTTTGTCCTAATCAGTGCATGTGCTTATTAAATGCATGTCGTGTTGGTTTTATATTTTTGTACAACAACTATGGTGAAGGTTTATAGAGGGTTTTGCATGTTGGTTTGCATGTTGGTTTAATTGGTGTCCTGACAAAGAGACGGGTACGTCTCGAAGCCTTTAGACATAGAAAAATCGGCAAATGGTTACATACAAATATTTAATGACATTTAGTATAATGTTTGACTACAAAGTTAATGCTCTAAATATTAATAATAACATTTTATTATATTTATAATGCGCCCTAACTCCCGGAACCCCGAGACCCTTCCACAAAACACAGGATTCAACTAAATGCTTTTTAGCAACCGCTGCTTTAGACAATTTCTTAAAAAAATGTAAATAAGGCTTTATGCTTACTGTTTTTGTATATAATAAAGATACCAGTCTTGAAGATGGCGCGAAAATAATAAACTCTGCTACTTGTTGTTCCGAATTTTAGTATCACACGTCTTTTACTGCTGTTACAAATGATTTTTAAAAAATTTAAAGGTCAGTGGTTTTCTTTATATTTTTTATTTGTTCAAAGACTATTTAAACTAACCCGCAAAATGTTTTTTTTTTCAATTTTCATTACTCCACGTGTGACGTCAGAGGTTCCTTCCGCTTATTCTCGATCAGTTCTGCCCATTGGTCCGTTGACGGTAAGCAAACCGGAAATATTTCATAGCACTCTTATCATTGGTTGATTCATATGAACTAGTGACGTCGTTGAAAGTAGTTCGTTTTCACAAAAATATTTTCAATTATTTTTTTCTTACATTTTCAATCAACTTTGGGCTACAATTATATGCTCCAATTTTCATCACGCGCAAGAAAACATTTAATGTATCAAATTTCCCGAAGTTCCTCATTACGTAATAAAAAAGGGTTCTTTGTAAGAAAAGTAATGAAATTATATTATCCTTCTGATGATGCATAATAAGTCGCTCTATAATAATGTCCGTGTTTTACGAAGTCGGCGTCTCTCTTAGTCATGTATAATTATGCTTCTTGGTGCTTCATCCCACCGGTGTTATGTGATCCTTGTGAAATGGCGTAATAAAACACCCATAAACAATAAGCGACGTTCAGTATCTCCGTATATCTCCATGTTTATTGTTATGATCGCCCTCGGCCGAAGTGTTTCCATGAATCAGGGGATTTTCCCTAAGTGGTCAATATTCCCCGTCGTCGGGAAAGTTGAGGCATCAGCTCATGGGAAAGCGTCAAATGGCGTCGTTAGAGTCATTTTATACAAACGGGTAGAGTCAGCCATTTTTAACACTTTTCTTTAGAATTATTCCTACGATTGAGTATCGTTTCAAGTTCCTGATCAGCGCCATGCGAAGGAACCGATAAAAGGGTACTCGCAAATTTTTGCTTTTCATCTAATAAAATTCAGCCAAAATCAAGTGGATATCTCTAAAGCCCTTACAGGGCACTGCGGATTGAACAAACACCTTGCTAGAATTAACCTTTCCGAAACTTATCAATGTTGGTTTTCATATTGATTTCATGTTCATATTGATGGAATTTGCGACAAATTAAGGTACGGGTTTAAGGTGATTTATGAAATCAAAAGCAAACTACCTTTTAAAACGTAAATATACATATATACCTCGCTCATTGAATCCATTATATCTTACGAAGTGCGTGTCTGGGGTCTCACTTTCCGGTCTCATTTGAGTAAAATTTATGATATTCAGGTCAGACTGTTGAGGGGGATTGTACCAGATAGCATAATCCGTGAGGCGAAACAAATGGGCGAAAGTGGATATTTTTAAATTTTGTAATGTCCTTCCGGTAAAACAACGTTGTGACTACAAATTGACTGTAGATCACTCAGTTGATCCGGAATATAAAAAAAGAGTTTCCCAAACTCACAACACTAGATTAAAAACTTAGGGCTTCCTGTTTGTTCCTCGAATTTCAAATTACTTCGGAGAGCGAACATTGAATTGCGTTATTCCGAGGCTGTTCAATGATCTCCCACAAACCATAATTAACTTGAAAGATCTTCAAATACAAAAAAAAAACTGAAGAAATATCTTTTCGATACTTTATAGTGCATGTTTGTTAATAAATTTGTAAAATATAAATAAAGTAAATGTTATATAAACCTGTCATAAAAAAAATGTGTCCCACCAAAAAGTCTTAAGACTTAGTGGGTAACAAATTTTTGTATGTATTTTAAAATTATTAAATAAACGTTGCTCTGCAGCACTAAAACTAAAAAAAAGACATGAGGATGTTTAAGAGCTCGTCTCCTACTTAATAGCCCGATACTTAACGAATCTGGACTTGGAGGGGGAGATTAAGCAAAATGTAAATTCTCGTCTTCCACATAAAAGCCAGGCTCTGTATATATCTGGAATTGGAAGGGGAGAATTATTCACGGGGACCCGTCATAATAGATCTTAACAGGTCGCAGGGATATCAGGAGCTTGCATAGCACTGACTCTCACCTCTAATAATAAGAATCTATACATTATTACTCTAGAAATGATTGATTGCGTCTGTCTTGTATAGGCTTATTTTGCCCGCTGGTGAATTTTTTGATTTTAATATATGTACTGCCGACGTAAAAAGTTTCGTGAGCGAGTTGATTAAGATCGTAATGGTTCGAATATTAGATGAAACCAATATTTAACGATTTATAGGTTAGCCGTTAGATGGAAATATTGGTGTAATTAAAAAAACTAACAGATGGGCAAACAATAATGCTTTCTGAGAAAACAAAAAAAGTGATTATTTGGTTTGTAGTGTAATTTTAAAAAAATAATGTCAGAAAAAGTAAATTAAATCACATTTAATTTTTTTGTTCTCACTAGAAATTGAACCCGGAATCGAATTCGAAACCTTCCATGCGTGAGTCAAGCGCCTTAACCACTACACCGCGGAGGCCACCAGAATAGTTAATCACATTGCCTGAGATTCTAGTTAATCAACTTAGGCCCGCAGCGCCGATAAAGCGAGGCCCGAAGGGCCGAATTTTCTAGTATGTAACAGTTGGCGGTAGCCGACTGTTGCCTGCTAGTATAAATAAGAATATCGTTTCGAAAACAGATTTTTCAATTAGAAATGGATTCAGGATCACCAAGTAGTATAAAAAAATCCAAAATATTTAAGCAATGCCCAGCATGTGGGTGAAATTATTCAGTAATATGTATCTTACATGGTAAGTTAGGTAGTCAGTCTTACGCTTTAGGTGCCAGTTAAAAAAATAATAAAATATTCCATCTAGAACCACTTTTTGATCAATAAACCACGTCCACTATCTGAGGAATCATACTTAGGGCCTAGTATGCATCGAGGCGGACCTATTTCCACTCGATTTTATTTTTCATAATTATGGCTTGAAAGTAGCTGAGTCAAAAACATTCATCCATGATTCTGGTTCTATTTTACCCACATTTCTGTATCCTTTACCAGCCTCGACACGGAAAAAAATGAAAGATGATGATTAAGAGAAATGTGGACTTGACTTGTGAAGACGACTGATCGGCCTTTGTGCATACAATATCCTCTACCTTGGAAGCGGATATTAAAAAAGGACGTAAGTCAATGCTTATATCTACAGCATCTTTTTATCATGTAGAGCAGTTGGCTTACAAGATGGTTGACGTAACTATTTGAAAAGTTTAAATTGAGTTGTGAGTATATTCGCTCAACTTGCATTGTTTAGACTGGGTGCATTCCTAAAATGGCGTCTCGCTTGTGCTGTGGCTGTTCTGTTCTTGGTTAAGTTTATTTGCATGTTTTAAACTTCGCCATACCTAGCAACTACCTTCACTAAGATTCTAAAATGATACAAGCACATAAAATAAATAAATAATATTTCTATGCAATTAAAAAAAAAAATATATTTAAAGCATAGAATTAAAAATAGTCCAGAAACCGCATACGCGTATCAAACAGAAGGCCACTAAACTACTCTAAAAATAGTAGTTTTACGTTGTGACCCATTTGTTTCTTTGTAGACGTCGCTCAATACGCAAATCCTAACTTGAATTCAATTATGCCGTGTTGTGTCGTTTTAGAGTGTACAAATACTGCTGAAATCTTTAAAAAACAAGATGGATTACATTTAATATGTAATTAGCAAATGTATGTGTAATTAGCAAGTGCATAACTTAAAATTGAATTATTTTTCCATCTGTCGGATTGTCGAAGAAACAAAATGAAAATTTCGTTAGTGTTGCCAGGGTAGTTAATTTTTTTACCCTACTTTGCTCATCTAATGAAAAAACTAATGTAAATTATACCTCGGATTAAACAACGCCGTGGTGGACATTTGACCGATATTATTAAAACATTAAGTATTATTTAACGTGATTTAAAAATATCCGTTGATAAAAATAAACTATATTTTATATTTCAAGTTCAAAGTTCATTAACTCAATTACTCTAATTAAATGACCGTTTACTTATCTACTCTGTTGTGTCAATCAATGTTTCCACGTGCACAATAAAATTTTAGAGAAATTAACAGATTGCTTTTTTTACCTTACATTTGTGCTATGATTATATTTTTCCCCATCGTGCAACATTGCATAGTGACTTCACGAATGCGCGAGGTGAAAGTGGGGCAGAGTGAGGTAATTTTCAGACACAGTCCGATGTACTCAAATGTGATTTTACGCTCCTTCTGGACTATTCTTAATTTTATGATTTAAATCATTAATTTAGTGGTCAAATATTTATCGAAATTTTAAAAAACAGCTTACCGACTTACAACATATATTCATATGTACATAATCCATAATCCATTTATTTCAAGCCCTGTTCACTATGTATTATATTAAATAAATTTATGCAATGTCTCGTGGCAGTCTCATGCAATGGTCTTTTTGGCTTGATGCAATCAAATTTTCAATATTTATCCTAAAGATGGTATTTATTTTGGAGTTCATCCAGGACATTAAACACCATTAGGCCTAAATAAGAAAATTGTTTGATAAATTTAGGCAGAATCGCATCAGGACCCCTTCCCATCCCCTTGTTCCGATCGAGTAATTTTATTTTTACCAAATGTTATTAAAATATGTATACGTATAACCACTTACCGACTTTTTTATGTCTACTGGTTTCAAGACGTACCCGTCTCTTTGCCAGGACACCAATTAAACTAACATTCAAAACCCACTATACACCTTCACCATAGTTGTTGCACAAAAATATGAAACCAACGCGGCGTGCATTTTAATAGGCAACTCAGTACAGGTCATAAGCCCTGTAGATGCCTAGACTTATATATCACCTTCTCTTAAATGTTCTTCATCTCTGTTGTAAATGTTTATAAAGTGACAGGTTTTTACTAAAAACGTGGTATAAGAAGTATCAAGTCGTCTTATTTATTTTGAATGGAATTCACAAAGTATTTCGGTCTAAAGAAATACATCCTTTAGACTGTGACTTGACTCCTTTTGCCATATCTCAGATTCTAGGTGCATTCAGAAATCCTTTCAACTTAGAATACACGTTATACCTACATAATATCTTTGTTACATTATATTTTACGTATGCCAAGAATGTTTTATATCCCATTTCAAAGATCTGAATACATATTTGAACTCATGGATTTACATGATCGACTGAGACATATTTCCTGATATGATAATTACACCCTTTCTTCTACTTTCATTTTTGTTCAGACTGAATACAAATTTTGGTACTACAATGAAGACGACTAACTTTCTCTCCATTTGACGACCCTCTGGAGCCTCGTGCATCACTATCTTGAAGATCATCGCTGGGTCCATTCTTTCAACGTGGTCTCTCCAGCATTGTATTATGTGCCTACTTCATTTAGCAATGTCCTCTATCTTTCTGATTCAACGAATCTCTTCGTAAGGAATGTTTTTATATCTGGTGTTCTATCGTACATTTACAGAGACTGGACAGCTGTGCACGTGCAAAACACGAGCCAACAGCGTGATATCGCATGATTGGCTCATTTGATACCACGACAAAAATCTACACGGCATGATAAATTACAACACCGTGGATCCACATTAATTGTTTTATAATTATCTTCTTATTTACTAACAATATTTTTAGTTTGTCCCAATTTTTGTAGACAAGGACTGTATTCAACTCCCTGGGAAGCGGCTAACATTAATATATTAAAACAGAGATGAATAACATTTAAGAGAAGGTAATATTGAAGTCTAGGCATCTACATCGTCTGATGACCTGTCATTGGCTGGTTTAAGCCCTGTCGATGCCTAGACTTCTATATTACCTTCACTTAAATGTTCTTCATCTCTGTTGTAATATGTGAATTCTTATTTATTGCCTGGCAAACGCAATAACTAGTACACCATGAGACTGACTATTCTCCAGTTGATTTCTTTTTGCAGGATTTTTACCTGAGAGTACTTGCTAAATTTAAATAATGATTTTAATGAAATAATCATTAAAATCTATTTTTTTAAGTTTAACAATATTATTTTAATCGGGTTGCGGTCCCTTGGCTAGTGTTGCGAACTTACGGATCAGAGATCCGAGGGTCGAACCCCACTACCTCAATTTGGTTTTCATTTTCTAATAGTGAGTTATTTACTTCTTCTCTTAGTGCCCTGTCAGATATCCCCAACGTTGGCAATCACTCTGGCAAAAGTCTCTCTGCCCTGTGCTGCCCGGAAAATCTGCTCCACAGTCCTGAAGCCAGTCCAGTATCGTATATTTTGCAGCCAGGGCATCTGTCTTCTTTCAGCTCCTCTGTGACTCTCAATCTTGCCTTTCAAAATTAAATGAAGCAAGTGGTACTTTTTTCCACGCATTATATGCCCCAGATATGAAATTTTACGAACTTTCATGGTGGTTAAGAGTTCTCTGTTTGTTCTAGCTTGACTTCAGACTTCTGAGTTTGTTATTAGGTCTGTCCAAGATATCTTAAGCATTCTACGATGCAACCACATCTCAAAAGCCTCCAGCCTATTTATAGTGTTCCCTTTCAGAGTCCAAGTCTCACAGCCATACAACAATACAGACCACACATAACATTTTACCAATCTTTGCCTTATTTTCAAATTGAGATTAGCATTACAGAAGAGAAATTTATTTTATTAAAAGCAGCTCTTGCTGTCTCAACTCTGCATTTATATTCTATATCTGGGTCGATGGTCTCTGTTAGAATGCTGCTGAGGTATTCAAATTTGTCCACCTTTTCAATGTCAATACCCTTTAATTTGAGAGAAAAAGCGAAGTTATCAAGGCGGCAAAATGTTATCTATTTTGTTTTGCCAACATTAATTATTAAACTCAGTTGTTCGCCAAATGCATCCACACTATTAAACAACTCCCGAAGATCGGCAATCGTATCCGCCAGCAAAACAGTGTCGTCGGCGTACCTGATATTGTTGATTACAACTTCATTGATCTTCAGGCCTCTTTCATTGCTGTTCAACGCTTTCTTAAAAACATAGTCAGAATACAAGTTGAAAAGCAAAGGGAACAGGATACAACCTTGTCGCACTCTCCGCTGAATAAGTATTGCATCTGATATTTCGTTTCCGCTTCTGATTTCAGCTGTTTGGTACTAGTATAGGTTTTGGATAAACAATTGATCTTTGGTGTCTATATTACACTCCCTCAACATTTCCATCAAATTAGAATGTTTTACCCTGTCAAATGCTTTCTCATAATCTATGAAACATGCGAAAATCTCTTTTCTCTGATCACGGCACTTCTGCAGCAAAACATTGATAACTAATAAAGCCTCTCTTGTACCGAAGGTTTTTCTAAAGCCAAACTGCGTATCATCCAGATCCTGTTCGCATTTATTCCGAATTCTCGCATGTATATAGTTATTTACTCCTCTTTGAAAATGTTGAGCAAAATTTAAATATTTGGGTTAATTATAAGAACGCTGATATTTTTAATTTTTGCATTTTAATTGATATTTTTAAGTTTTTAACTATCGAGTTTTATAAAAAAAATAAAAAGAATATTGTCAAATTTAAATAGGTACTAATGAATCGAAATATCAATCCACTTTAATTTAACCGTGCCGTTTAGATTAAGATTATATGTGTAAAATAGGCTGTTCTCCGGCAGGTATCACTTGGCTGATTTGTTTATTTGGAGATCCTTGTTATAATAAACACACTTTAGGGACGTTCTAATGTTTTCATTTGTTAATAATACATAAAAAAAGCGAAATCCCGTGTCCAAAAGAAATAATTAAAACCTAAACAAATTGAACCACAGAAAAAAAAAAAAAAAAAAAATCTGCATGTGAAATAGAACCAAAAATTTGGACGAGTGATTTGGATTCGATGGATACTCTCGGGTAAAATCTTGGAAAAGGGAGGCGAGTGGGGATGATATTGCCTCGCGATGAAGTTGTTAACGCGTTTGATTATCATTCTTGAGGTATTAAAACACAGATGAACAACATTTTAGAGAAGGTAATATAGAAGTCTAGGCATCTACAGAGCTTGTGACCTGTCATTGGCTGGTTTAAGGCCTGGATGAATCTCGCCCGCATAAATAAAAGTTTCAGCTCTTTAACTTCACAAACATCAACAGATGAAAGAATTGAAGGAATACAGTTGTTCAAATATGGGCAGAATAGTGAATGTTACACAGTGTGTAAGTGGCCACTTACACCAGCCAATGACAGGTCATAAGCCCTGTTGATGCCTAGACTTTTATATTACCTTCTCTAAAATGTTCTAATTCTCTGTTGAATTATGTAAATATTAACAGCTCCTTAGGGAGCTGAATCCAGTTCTTGTCTACAAAAATTTGGACAAACTCAAAATATTGATGATCATTCTTGAAATTCCAAGATGAATTTTTTTTTAAAGGTGCGGAATTGTCCATAGGCTGAAGCGTGTGACTGATAATCTTGTCAACATGGACATTAGATAAACGCTGCGATCGAAGAAACAATTTTATGCCCTATGTAGTATTCTGTACAGATTTTGGAGTGATATGGCATTGATATTTTTATTTTATTTTATTTACAATTTATTTGTTTATATTATAGTACATGTATTACGTATATTAATTAAAGCGTGCGTGGATGTACTTAATTTAGAATATATTATGAAATACCCTAAATATTTTAAATATATCAATGCCAGAAAGAAAAAAGTTACCAAGCGACATGTAGCAACTTTACAAAAGAGCTAACTTTTTTTTTTAATTGATTAAAAACCTCATGCATGTGTCTTATTTTGGTGTAACTCCTAAATAATTAAAATAAATCAATAAAATACGAGTTTTTTTTATTAATAAAAAATAAAATAAGCTTTTATCAGCTCTTTTGTAAAGTTGCTAAATGTCACATTTCAACTTTATTTTTTCCAGCATCGATATTATGGGTAACAAAAATATTTTTGACAAGCGCAGGATTGAATCCTTACGTTGCTTATAACAATAATTTGATGTTTTGAAATAAATGAGTTATTTTGAAGAGATTTGGGTATTTAGGCATTTACAAGTCTTTAAAAAAATCACAACAGAGATGTAGGTATAACATTCCAAAGAAAAAAATATGGAAGATTCGAGGAGTAAATGTAGAAAAACGGATGCTTAAACATAAGTTGTATGGTGAATGTTGTGCGGTGTGTAAAATAATCACTAAAAATAGCTCAATAACAAGGCTTAAATATTCCGTTCTCAAAATTGTTCTCTATCTCGGTTGATATATATATTTTTTTAAATTCAGTTCTGTTTTACACCAAAATGTAACATTACATCGTATTATCAAACACTGTCTACAGCTCCTTACCCTTTTGTAGTGTCCTGTCAGTAATTGAAAAATGTAATATACTGGGGATGTGCCCTAAGGAATCCTTGACAAAGGATTTTTGAAGAAGGTCGCAGACAGCCTGATATCAGAAAACAAACAATACAATATGATATTATCTGTCATGTTATTTTTATTCTGATATATTTTTTTTATTCTGTTATGAAAAAAGCATGATATCTTAAATAACGAAATCAATTTTGCTGAATGTTTGAGTATATACAAATGCTTGCAGACTGGCTGGATTTCCTCCCTAGGGAGTTGAACATCCACATTTCCTCATGAATAACTGGCTGGATTTCCTCTCTAGGGAGTTATTCATGAGGAAATGTGGATGTTAAACTCCTTAGGGAGGGAATCCAGACAGTCTGCAAGCATTTGGACATACTCAAACATTGTTGAATTACTATCTGGTAAAAGAAGAAGTATAAAAATTAGAAAATTGTTTTCAGGCGGTGCCTTGTAGGTGATTTGGTTCAGCCGGATGAACCTCACCCACGTGATAAAGGTTTCAGCTATTTTACTTCACAAAAATCAACAAACGGAAGAGTTGAGGAAATGTGGATGTTCAAACATGGGCAGAATGGTGAATGTTACACAGTGTGTAAAGTGGCTACTTAAACCTAGACGTCCATATTCCCTTCTCAAAAATGTTTTCCCTCTCTGTTGAAATAAATTTAAATTGTACTGAAGTTGTTATCACTTATAACATCAAAAGTAACACATATTTTTTCGTCATCTCTTCTTTTGAATCTGGGTACAAAAAAAAAATAGAGGATATTTGATACCAGTCTATTTTGATAGGTATAGCACAGCTTTAACAGATAAAGGTACATAGATTAACAATATTTTTTAAGGAATATCTAAATGCTTGTAGACTAACACTGAAATTCAATCCTTTTAAGAGGAAAGGCGTTGGCTGAGAAATTTTATAATAGTTTTTTTTAATTGTTTTTCTTCTTCTGATACTGTGCGATAAAGATTACATGTCGGACCTTTTTTGCGTAAATAAAAAAGACAAAATCAATGTTTTGCTGTCTCGTTTTCCGCACCTCAAAACTTAACCGATTTTAGTTTTTTTAGACAGAGTATAAAAAAATTTTTTTTTCGTTCTTATTTGCGTTTTTCAAAAATACTACTTTTTATATACCGTGCACCCAAATACATTAAATAAAACAAGGTGCTATTTTGGTTTTTGGATAGTCTTAGCTCGCATTAAAAACAATTTACCAAAAAAGCACACGATAAAGACACGTTTGTGGTTAATTAGTAGTGTAAAAAAATCACTGCTTTAGTACCATGATCTAGGAAAAAAATATGGAAATACGTTTGTATGAAGGAAAGTTGACCGTGGTTCCTCTAAAGATAATAATGTTTTGCTACGTAGAGGAAAAATATTTTTGAGTGAGGAATATGGAAATCCAAGCATTTACAGTGGTTCCGGAACTTATTTTGTATTTGGTGGGAAATGGTGTTTTACGCGCAGCGGTCAATAAATGTGAAACTGCGTAAAACAGCGTAACAAACAACTTGAATTTACTATTAACTGCTGTAAAGAATTAGTTCTTTTTACTTTAATACGTGTTTTGCACGGCAGTGTTGATGCAACATGACGCAAGAATGCTCATTTTTAGAACACGATTTGAACACATCGTTCTTTAAACCATCATTTCTATTTAATTATACCTCAGTAAAAGAGAGTTTTTATTTTCCCAATAACAGCACCAAAGTCTATTCATTATTACAAGAATTTCCAAATAAACAAACCAGCCGCGTGATACCCGACAGAGAATAGCTTTTTTTTACACACATTATCTTACTCTAAAGGGCACAGTAAAAATAAAGCGGATTAAGAATCATTGACACCATTATTAATGTGATACTATTTGAATTTTTAGTTTTTTTTATATGAAACTCTTTACTTTACTTTAGTTAAAATATCAATAAAAACGGTTAGGTTAGGTTAGGTAAGGTTAGGTTAGGTTCTCTCTACTAAACTCTTTACTTTACTTTAGTTAAAATATCAATAAAAACGGTTAGGTTGAGAATTTTTTTTTTTGACTTTAAGCGTTCTTATAATCAACTCAAATATTTCAATTTTGGTGACCACTTTCAACGAGTTCTAAATAACTCACTATTAGGAAATGGAAATCAAAATGGCGTAGAGTGGCCCGCAACACTAGCCGCCAGACCACAACCCGATTAAAAAAATATAGTAAAACTCAACAAAAGAGCTTTTAATGATAGTTTTTTCAAAAACATTTAAATTTAGCGAGTACTCTCAGGCAAAAATCCTGCAACAAAAAATCTACTGGAAATCAGTTGGTCTCATAGTAAACCGATAATTGCGGTTGTCAGGCATTAAATAAATAAATAATTGTAAAGCGATAAATATCGATCCACCGTATCGTATTTTATCGTGCCGTGTAGATTTTTGCCGTGGTGTGAAATGGGCCAATCATGCAATATCACGCAGTGGGCTCATGGTTTGCACGTGCACAGCGGTTCAGTCTCCGTGAATATACCGTTTATCATCTCTTGCACAATTTTACGCATCCAAAAGCTGAATGAATGTAAATCAGAATTCACCAGGCTGTTTAAGAGCAATTCATTTTATATATTTTAATTTACGTTACAGGTTACAGGTTACACCCGTAAAGTAATGCTGCCTACAATTGATAAATAAATATTAAAATAATCTGTATTTGGGCGAATAAAGAATACAGTTTTGTGTGTATAACAGACCTTGAAATCTAAACGCATGTTTTTGACTCAACGGCTACAATCCTGAAAAAGGAAATCTAGAGAAGTTAAGACCATTTTATAGTGTGATGGTTGGCACGTTTATTTTTCATGGTTAAATTTTTTTTAGAGAATCCGAGAGACGGGGAAGACTTGTTTACATATGTCTATTAGGATGGGTCGAAAATAACGATTTATCGATTATCGAATTCAAACAAGGTTCAAAACTTGAGTATTGAATTTTTTTTCAACGGAAAAATATTGAAAAAAATACTGCTATGCACAAATTGCAGGGCTCTAAAATTTAAAAAAAAAACACTACGAATTTTTTTTTTTTGCTAAAAATATACTGACTTTTTAAAACTTTTAATAACATCTGAGTACTTTTTTTAGTATACTGATGTTAAAAAATTTAAATATTCAATAAATATTTAAAGACAACTTAAAGTGATTTTCTCAAAAATGGCGCTATATAAATTATCTTAATATATATATACGCTAAAATCTATTTTATTTTAAATTTTTATAAAAATTGCAGTTTTTGTAGTTTACATTTTATAGCTCTTTACCGATTTCACTTCTTTTTTTTAATGAAATAACCATGAACTCACCAGAAGAAGGTGGTTGTAATTCAAGTTCCACCCATTACCTGCTCCGAGCTTTTGAATCCCTTCAATGCTTTATTTCTTGTCCACGGACTACCATCTGAAGCGTAATACCGATCACCTTACCTTCATTTAGTTCATAATATCTTATGCAAGATTTGATCCAATGATTTCTGTGTCTTGTAATAGGGGAATATCACATACTGTGAATACCGATAAAAATTTATGAAATGAATTAGAATAATTAATTGTATTTTTCAAATCAATATAGATATTGTATGGAAACGTTTTCAGTTATGAATTTATGAAAGATTTTTTTTTAAATGCCTCACTAGAAAAACGCGACATGTTTGGCTTTGATGGTTGTAACGTTAATATTTGTAACAGGTTTCTTAACAAATTTAAATGATCAGGAACAAATAAACATGAGTCGTGACGTATTTGGGGCGTGGCCAATGAAATGCCTATTTTTGCGGGAATTCAAAATTACAATTTTAAAGTATATTTTATGCTACTAATAAGAAACAAAAAAATATTTTTTTCTAGACATTATTTTACAGACTTTTATCACTTTGAAAATGTAAAAAAAAAAATAGTGATATTTTCATTAACTGTCTCTCAGTGTTCAAATTCAGAAAAATTCAAACACGTCTTATTTTCCCAAAAATATTTTAACCAAGATCTGCGCGCGCACATTCCCCGCATATAATACGTTAGCTGTCAACTTCAACTGTCAATGCGTATTTTTTGTTGTTCCTTATGTCACTTTAATAATCCTTGGTTGTATTTATTTCTCTACACTTTTTTACTTTACGCTTGCCTTTATCAACATCTATTATAAAATAAAACGAAAAACAAAAATGAATAAAAAATCGACACGAGAAATATTGTACAAGAAACTGCACTAGATCTTGCGCAAGATCTTGAACCATTTTTGGCTCGTGTGATACGAGCTCAAGTAAAACATTTCTACCACAGCGTTCTTTCATTTTTCACTAAGTAAAAATAAAGATTCCCCAAACACCCACATGCATTTCAGTGCAGAAAATATTATTCTCTATGCTGTCAAATCGAGAAAGCAGTATAAACACGAACATAAAAAGGTATGTACTACTCATAAATATAAACTTTGCCAACTGAAAAGTATCAAATGTATTTTTACTATTTGTTTCCATTTGTTGAACGCCACATAAATTTTCTCGAACAACGAGAATTATCTGACAAAGAAACATTATGATTGGGTGATTTATGGTTAATTTGTAATTTTCGTACGTAAAAAATATTATGCATTTATAATGAAGAATATTATCTACAAATTTTTATCAGAAACTTTTAAGCATTATGAAGGTTTTGTTAATCATTTTTTTATCAGTCTGATACTCTACTCAGATTCTAATGTTTTTTGATGAATTATTAGGGCCAGGAACTAGGGCCATCCAAAAACCAATAAAATTGTCAAGTTTCATCTGCCATTTTTAAACGTATGGTATACAAACATGATAACTATTTTTGAAACAAACAAAACTTGTTGATACATAAAACGTTTGCGAGAGATGAACATAAAAAAAAGTTCAATTCATCAAATTTCTTAGCTACCGCCATTCCTCTTAAGAGGATATTATTTCAATGCTAGCCTACAAGCACTTGTATACACATTCTTAGATATTGTAAATCTATAAATGTGATTCATCATCACGTCTCTTTTCTGCACCCGATGGCGCTCAGGGCACTGCTTTGGCAAACCAAATGCAGCCTTTATTGATAATCTATTACAGGAAGGTAAGTAGGTTCAGGTGGCAGTTCAGAAACAACGAAGTATTGCAGTGTGAAACCATATCTTTTAAAAAGTTTTTCCCAGGAATTGAACATGGGACCTTAAGTATTGTAGGCGACGGCGCCAGCCACAAAACGAAGAACAAATTTCCACTCGATTTCATTATTCAATTTTTTTACCAGAGAGTTCTTCTTATTTTCTAGCCTTTACCTTCTACTGCAGGATATAGGCCTCTTCAAACTCCTTTAAATCGTCTTTGTCTTCCCTCGTCTGCATTAAGGCACCACTAGCTACTTGTACAATGTCGCTGGTCCATCTCTTTGGTGGCTTTCCGAATAACCTTGATATAGACCGAAAGTACCGCTGTGCCAAATCCATCAATTCTATAATTTCTAGTTTAAAAATAATTATTGTAAACGCGTCTATCTTTAAAAAAATACCGTTAGATTTTTTTGGAAGCAACAATGACCCGAATTGCGCCTTTCGCAAGGGTCGCTGAAAGTAATAAAAGTCCGTTCGCCCAGGCAATCGGGAGCCTATTGTTCTTGCCGAGAAGGTACCCCCAAGAACCGGCCACATGTCAATATTTGTGAAGCTCAGGACACTTTTAAAAACGCGAATAATAATAGTTTAAAATAATATTTATATTTTAAAATCCAAATCACTTTATTAACATAAACAACATATTTATATTTTACAATTTTTATGAAAATTATAACGGCGACCATCACGCCGTTTCCCCGTAAAAGTAGGTAGAGAGGATGAAACGCCACGTCACTCTATCTCAGCATATAAACTTCGCTTCTTCTACCTTCATACCTATTCTCGTGCACGCTCGCCGATTATTCCGATTCTTATCATAAGTTAATTATAAGACTAGGTTAATTTAAGTTTAGTAAAATAAGTTTTAAGAACGCCATTTGGCGGGAAAGACGGAATTCGGCGGGAAAAGAAGACCGCCCCAACCGAAGCGTGCGCCCGCCAATGAGAGCGACGAGACCAATCGGGAAGGGGGGACGTCGAAAAGATGATAAAAACCGTGACGCCCGCTTCCCGGACTCTCTTTCACTTAAACTCTCTTCTACGACCTCACTCTCTTCCACTTAAACTCTCTTCCACTTAAACTCCTTCTACGAACTCTCTCTCTTCTGCGGACCCGCGAGCCGAACTCTCCCTCCGGACTCTCTTCTCCTGCGTCAGTTGTCCTCAAGGGTCACGGGCGGGTGCCTTGCCATCCCCGTGGCCCAGTCAGCAGCCCAGTCAGCAGCCCAGTCAGCAACCCAGTCAGCAGCCACTAGAGAAGCCACCACGCTGGCTAACCAGCCCTGACGTCGCAGCCCCGACGCTGCCGCCTACGACGTAATCCACGCGCTCACGTCGCCGCACCACGGTGACGCAGCCCACGCGCAGACGCGCCTACGCGCCCACGCGCCAACGCGCCCACGCGCCCACGCGCCCACGCGCCCACGCCGCTGCGCTCATGACGAGCCGCCCACGTCGTGCGTCCCTCCACGCACCCGACGTCACTTCTCATGCCCCGCCATGGGACAGGAAGCCACGCCGCCGCTCATGACGAGCCGTCCTCGCGGCATACCTCACCGCAGCTGGACGCCGCCGTCCCAGCTACCCCTGTCGCCGCAGCCAGATACCGCCTCCCCCTACGATGCACCACGCCGCCGCCCCCATCGCGTCCTGTACCCACGCCGCACGCCAAGGACCCACGCCGCCTTCGCGTCACCACGCCGCGCGCCGCATCAGGGCGTAAGGTTAATTTTAAGTTTATTGTTTAAGTAGGTTAAGGCTAATTCTAAGTTAGGTTAGATTTTGTTCATAATTTAATTTAAATACATTTAATTTCCATCGTTTATCTTATTTCCTTTCCTACCCCTCCACATTGACATAATTAAACTGAATGCAAATTTAATCTTATTGTTATTCTTTACGGATAACTGGCGCCCGACAAAACCAAACGTCCACCACTCTCTTACTTAATATTTTTTTTTCTCAACTCTAATTTTATATATTTTTAATTTTTAATTAACTTTTTCGAGGTTGTCAACCTTTTGTTTGTCCAGGGCCTACATTTCAAAATCACACACAAAACTGTATTCTTCATCAGCCTAGGAGCAGAAATAATTGTGTATACCTAAAATATTTGTATAAACACAAAAATACTCGCATGTAAAAAAGATACACTTCAATATTTTTGTATGTACTAATTCAGTTCCTTTTGCACCATTTGTTGGTATTTATTTATTTATGATGTCAGTTTATCATTTCTTTGAAACCCAGCGCTAAAACACGGATGGAAATTGCTTTCACCGTGTTTTTTTTAGTTATATGCGTAATGTTTATTTTTTATTCGAAAATTCCCAACTTGAAAAATATCCACCACCATAATTTTGGCTGGAAACAATATGCTTATGATGCGAAATACGCCATACATTTTAGCGAAACTACCAATTTCAGAATAGGTTGATAAATGGGAATAATTGTTTCAAACTACATAATAAAAGTGATAAAACTTTATGGGAAATGATATTAAGGATAATTTATAAGTACCGCGATTATTTAATGTTTTCGTGGTCGGTTGAATTTGTCTTTTTGTTATTTTTTTCTTCCTTTAAGTAGAGTTCACACGACAACACGAAAATATTGTCTTTTTTTGGCATCGGTCTTCTTGTGAACTAAAATTCCATTGACATGACAATATTTAAAAAAAATCTGCTAATTTTCGTTAAAAATCACCCCAAAGGCGCTTTACAATTGTATACGTAAACATACATTATAACTAAGTAAAAGTGACATATTATATATCTGTTTTAAATTTAAGGGTATGATAAACTAAAGAAGCGACATTTTAGTTGGGATCTGAACTGACTAGGACTGTCAATGATTCGTAAACTTGAAGACAATTGGTTCCAGGCTGAAAAGCCGGCAACGGCAAAAGAACGATCTCCGAATTTAGTGTTCGGGGAGCGCCAGAGTTCGACAATGCTCCAAGACTATAGATAGACAGCAGGCTATTTCCGCAGGACAAAGGCTTAGCGTCTCCATTGCGCGCAGTCGCATTGTCCTTGTTTGTATGAACGCGCACGGGCAAGACAGTAGGACAATAGCCACTAGCCTGCGCGTGTTTGTTGTTTCCGCGTATTTTTTCCGGTAAAAATGACATGAAATTTCAAAATTAGTATGTTAATATGACTGCTTGTAGCCAAAGTTATAGGAACAAAGAGTGAAGAAAAAACGTAGCGTAGGTGATTGTAGCTGCTATGAAAATATCGGGTTTCACCTATTTTTATTTATATATTTTTTATTTTATTTGTTTATTCATTCAAAATTACACTCATTTAAATATAAGTGAACTTATTAAGACTTTTTAGGCTGTGCCTGTGTCAAGCCATAATAAATGAAAATAAAAATACACAGAAAGGTTAATTAGATTCAAATATAACGACATGTGATGCAATATAATAAAAATCAAGAAAAAAAGGTATAAGTAATAAATAATAAAATTCCAAAGAATACAATTTAAAAAAGATAATCAGTAATAAATATTAAAATGTAAATAATAAATTATACAAACTCAGATTGTACAAAACCAAAAAACAAAATAACAGTATCATTGAAATCAACAAAATAAAAGCATAATAGTAAAATATAGTAGTATTGAAAAAAAAACGAAAAAATAGTATCATTGAAATCAAAAGAATAAGAATATATATATTAAAACATAATTGAAATGATAATTGAGATATGTTTTCTAAAAAACTCACTCTACACTGTAGTAAAAAATAAGAGTAATAAATAATATGCTTAATACGATTGAGTGCTAAATCAAATAAAAATACAAAAATACATCATGAAAAAATCATAAAAATATCAAAATATATAAAAAGCAAATAAAAGTAAAAGTATGGAAGGAAAGCAGATGTGTCAATTTTTGCTAATCGCTAATCTCGAACTTTAAAAAAAATTACAACCTCGTCTCTATCGATGTGAATTAATTAGTTCGTTCTCCAACAAATCCTCTACATCCTGGTAAAAAAACAGATAATATTTTTCGTGAATTCGCTCGTCGTGTTTTCATTTTCGCCGTATTTTGCTTTTAAACAACGGTCGACATGTTGTATTTTCTCATTGTCCTGTCCTTCGCGGTCGTGGATGTTCACGTAGCTGTGACATGGCTATATTCTCCTGTCTTTTGTGTTGCCCTCGTGTGAACCCTGCCTAGATGTGCTTTATGCTGTTTAAATAATTCATCGGAAAGTTCCGCCAAAACAAAAGTTGAACACTCAAGAAGTTTCGTTCCTTAGTTCTGGTCCGAAGATCAGTGAATGCTGTGAAGTAAATTGTCCGGATCTCAAAATTTGTTCTCTCCAGAATGTTGCCTTTCAAAGTTTTAATACATTAAAAGAGTAAAGACAAAATCTAAAGCGAATCAAACAATTTCGAAACCTTTTAGAATTTTCGAAAATTTTTAATTCTTTGCTTTATGGATTTGCTTAAATTTCTCATCTGTTATGAGGAATTCCAGCCCAACCCGGAATTCAATTTAAAAAATGTTTTCGTGTACACGTGAATATTTAAAAAAAATTAAGTAGGATGAAATATCTCAAAAACGCACGCAAAAATAAATAGATTCATCATTTTAAAATCGTAAATAATGACGTCACTACTTATATCTACGTGTAGTATTTCCAGTTTCCGCTTTAAAGCCCCCGCAACGTTTTGACTATAGAAAAAACGAGAATAATTTGAATAATTTGACATTTCAACCAGAGATTATGTCAACTTTCTAGGTTTTTCTAAATCGAAACGTTCGTAAAAACAACCTTATGGTTGTTTTTACGAACGTTTCGATGTTATATATGTTATCATAGAAATGATCAAATTACGATCAACTAAATGAAGTAATCAAAGCAATATTCCATAGATTCTTGTCAGGTCAGTGAAAGTAAGAACGCCAACCGTTTCATGACGTCACTACTGAAAAGTGACGCACTGATTACAGTCATTTGGCGAGGTATTTGATAAATGTAACTTTAAAAAATCATAACTTTAAAAAATCATAATCAGATCGGGTTGTGGTCCTGTGGCTAGTGTCTCGGACTCACGGACCAAAGGTCTGTGGTTCGAATCTCACTATACCCCAACTTGATTCCATTTTCTAATAGTGAGTTATTTACAACTCGTTGAAAATGGCCCTCAAAATTAAATATTTGGGTAAATCATAAGAACGCAAATATTTCTTTTTATTAAAAAAAAAAAAAATATATCTTTGTAAATAACGCACAAAAAAAAAACTGCTTAGTCAAATAGTACACTAATAGAAAAAAAAATTAGAAAACAGTGGAATTCCTCATTATATTTGAAGATTTAAAACCCTAAAAAAAGAAATGCAGTTGAGCTCTGTTCGCCACGTAATGTGGTGGTTGGCTAATTCGTTAACCAAGCTTGAGGTTCTGGGTTCGGTTAGAGTCCTGGCAGGGTGGGTTCGTGGAATATTGGTTGTAACCCACCCAGTGTCAATGAACTTGGGTGTGAGACACCCGGCACAGTTTTTAACACTCAGTACTCAAATTATTTAGTAAAATAGGTTCATTACAATATTTGAGTTTGTCCAAATGTTCGAACACAAAAGACTGGATTTCACCCCCTCGGGAGTCATTAAGATTAACAAATTACAACAGGGATGGAGAATACCCTTAATAAGGGAATATGGAAGTCTAGGCACTTACAGGGCTTATGACCTGTCATTGGCTGGTTTAAGTGGCCACTTTACACATTGTGTAACATTCATTATTTTGCCCAGGTTCGAACATCCATATTTCTTCAATCGCCACTTAAACCAGCCAATGACAGGTCATAAGCCCTGTAAATGCCTAGACTACCATATTTCCTTATTTAAGGTATTCTCTATCCCTGTTGTAATTTGTTAAAATAGGTACATTAAAGCCGGGTTAAACGTGATTCTATACTTTAATGTTTCATTGGTCCTGGCCTGAAGCGTAAATGTGGTCAGCATAACACAACACAATTTATTAAGATTCACTGCAATTGGAGTACTAATTCAGTTCCATATGTACCACAGGATGTGGATAAGGAAATAATAATGGTGACACATTTTTGTACGGACGTGTTAGTACAAGATTTTCAACCCTCATAAATTTTTAATAGATATAGTTTTAGTGTATGAATGTATATTCTTTAGTTAACGTTGGTTTAAAAAAAAACGTAGGCAGATTACAATATTACTCAATAAATAAAGTTATCACTTAAACCAGCCAATGACAGGTGTCTTAAGTCATGTAAATGTCAAAACTTTAATATTGTCTCATAAATACTTAATAGGGAAATATCACTTTTGTTAAAAACTTTTCTGAAATAATAAGAGTCAATGAAATAATGTCCAGTAAAAAAAAAAATTTTGCTACTTGTTAGTAGCATAAAAAATATTTTTAAATTTGTAATTTTGAGTTCCCTCGAAAACGGTCATTGCATTGGCCACGCCTATAATACCTCACGATTTGTGTTTATTTAACTTTGTTCCAAATCTTTCAAATTTTTATTGAACACCGTCACGAATCTTGACGTCACAACTATCAATGCCAAACATGTCGCGTTCTTCTAGTGACATTTTTTTAATATTTTCGTTTTTAAAGTTACATATGAAAACATTTCTCCACAATACCCATATTGATTTTTAAAATTAATTATTTTTAATCCATTTAACATATTACTATTGGTATTCGTATTACGTAATATTTCCTTATTAGCGTTGAAATCGTTATATTTCGAATCTTAAAAAAAAATTGACACAAGTAGTTATGTGACTATGCTAGATTAAAAATAATAGCTGATACATTGCAATTAGAAAGTTCAGCACTACGGGAAATTGGAAATAAAACGAAAAGCGAGTGGAGATAAGAACGTTATGTGGTGTTGTTGGCACCTTTGTCTTTCATTATGAGGTCTCGAGTTTGATTCCTGGTAAGCTGGAAGTGAAATATTCGTTTGAAATATGCTTCTACACTGCGTAATATATTTATATTCTTCATTTGTAATTGTACATTCGTATTTGTATTGTTAAACATCTGGGATCCAAATTGCTCACTAGAAAAACTGAGACCATTATTTACAAAACTCTCCTCAGACCGGTCATTGCATATGGTGCCGAATGCTGGGTTATGACCAAAAGAGATGAAAATATGGTATTAGTATTCAAAAACCAAAATATTAAGGAAGGTATTTGGTGCTGTCAACCAAAACGAAGTGTGGAGGAGATGATTTAATCATGAAAGAAAAGCACTGTATGGTGAACCCACCATTGCACAATTCATAAAAATAGGAAGATTACAATAGTTGGGCCATATTCACAGAATGAATGATAACCGTACTCCAAAAAAAATATTTATACCACTCCGGAAGGCAGACGAAGCAAAGACAGACCAAAATTAAGATGGCTGGAAAATGTGGAAAGTGACATTAGAGCAATTGGCCTGATTGGAACTGCAGAAGAGTCGCAGAGTGCAGACAGGAATGGAGACAGATTCTGAAGAAGGCCAGGGCCCACAACTGGCTGTAGCGCAACTGACGATGATTTGTAATTTGGCAGGCTTATTGCCAAATGGCAATTTCTTCAAACCACCCAATAAAATAAAAGGTCTCACTTATTTATTTTAGTTCAAAATGAATGCAAAAAAGAAAAGCTTACCTAGTTGAGAAACAAATTTGAATAACAAAGAAAAATTATCCTACAATATATGAAAGATTCCACATCCACATAAGTCACCTCATCCTCGGCACGAGAAGAAGAATCTTAGCTAATCACCGTGAATAAATGTGAAAATTCCTTTGTTCAATCTTAGGAATTTCTTAAATAATAAAAAATATAATTTTACGATGTAAAGAAATGAGAAAAGATCCAGGAAGAGAACTAAGATGTTTCTTCAGACGTGATTTAAAACAAGCTTCTGTAGAAACGTCATTGACAGTAGAAGAGAGATGATTCCACATTTGAACCGTATGGAAAAAAATAATTAGTTACGCTGCTTTTTGACTACAAAATCTAGTGCCCTATCCATCATTAGATGCGGAAAAAATATTGATTATCATGAATACATTTTAGCAACTTTGATTAGCGTTGGTCGATGCTAATCATATTTCATAATAAATTCACTGAGTAAATGGTAATTATTTGTCGGTACTAGTATACAATGTAGGTATGCATAACTAAGTATATTCTACTTAGGTAAGGTGTATCTACCTAAGTACTTGGTTATGCTGGGACCTAGGATTTAAGATTTAATCACTTAGAGTGAATCTGTTACATCCGCTCTGGTTTGTCGATCCCTAAATAAACTTACTTAGCAGAACTTAAACTCGCCTTGAAAACAACAAATTCGTACACACCAGATTTTAAATAAAGGCGTAAAAAATCATGGCTTTAATTTATTTTCCATGTAAGTAAATATTTTCGATACAAGTTTCATTTAAAACTAAAAAATGGAATTAATCATATATTTTTTTACTAACCCAAAAAATACTTGAAGTTGGGTATGACAAAAGTTGTAATAATTAGGAAGTACAGACCAACAGGAAATTGGAATAAAAAATTGTATTCTTGCGCGCGGTAAAAATTAGAGCATACGGGGAAAATGTATGAAAGAAAAAAAAATAATTACTTTAATAAAAACGAACTACTTTGAACGACCTCACTTGTTCTTCCGAATTTACTAATTTAAAAAAAGTTGTGATAGATTTCCGGTTTACGGTAAGTCAACTGACCAATAGGCAGAACTCTTCGAGAAGAAGGGGAAGAGAATTTGGGAGGTAACACGTGGAGTAATTTCAAAAATATAAAACTTAAATAAATCATCTCGCTGATAAAACGAAACATAAATAAAAAAAAGCAAATGTTAGAAAAAAAAAGAAAAAGTTTATTTACAAATAAAAAAATAAAAAAACACTGAATTTATTCGATCGATCCTTTATATGACACTACTGCGCTCGCCGTTCTTGCCAACTTGGTCGAGCTTGTTGGAGACTAGTGGAGACACCCGTGCCGCTTTGGCAAGTGCACTACTTACATAAATATATGCCTACTGTACCTCAAAGTGACGTATTGTTATTTTTAATTTAATATATGGTTCTTAAGGTTAAAAAAAAACTTTTTTTTCTAACGTTTTTCATATTGAACGATATTACAAAAAGTTGATTTTATTATGTTTATTATTAAAATAGTAAGTCTGAAGAAGAGATCTAAATATTTTTTTGTTTTGTTAGTTGAGAAATATATGTTTTGGTAATTTCAAGACTTTTCCAAATAAAAAAAAAAGCTTGCCCACCACATACCGCACACCGCATCTGAGAACGTCTCCTTAGCGGTGCCTACATACACGAAAAAGTTGCTCGTTGCCGAACGAGAAAAACTTGTCAAATGAGCTTTCTGTAATCTTGTAGCCAGAAGTATATAATATGCATTTCATTTCATTGAGAAAAGAGGGAAGTTAATTCTTCACTGACTGGGATTGAATTAATTGGACATGATCAATTCGCCGAAATGATTACAAAACTTTTAAGTAGCCTTGAAATTATTTTTGGTAGCCACTAGATCTGTATATTTGACAGGATCTATAACAGGGCCATGGATAGTAGTGAGAAATTCCATTCGGTAATCATCGAGGGGGGAAAGGGACAAGACCACATAATGTGTTCAGAAGATTGATTAGCGTATCTACAGCAGCACGAAGGGATAATAATTTGTCATTAAATTTACGATGACCTGATAAATACTGCGTATTCCAGTGGTCGGGAATCACCCAAGAAAATTTTAATCGCTGACGGATTGAAAAATAAAAAAGAAAGGTAACCCTTCCTGAAGGGGAAGATTCCAAGCATCAAGAAGAGCATTTAATAAAAATACAAATAAACCTTAATGTTTTTTATTTATCCACAACACAATGACATTGATTATATATAACATATTTTATATGCACAATCCAAAAAACGTCACACCGATTAATGTACAATAAAATACGATTATCTTTCTAGAGTCAAATTATAATGCTGATTTTTTTTTTTTTAATATGTGTGTTACATTATCTTTCATCTCACTTTGATTTATAATAGTGTTTTTTAAATATCTATGTAGATATCGTCGCCATTCAGGCGGCGGCCTCCGTGGTGTAGTGGTCAAGACGCTTGACTCACGCACGGCAGGTTCCGGGTTCGATTCCCGGTGAGAAAACAAAAATTAAAAATGTGATTTTTCTCAAGCCTGGGTGCTCTATGATGTAATTCACCACTGTAATTAGGCCTCCTGGCCTGTTTTGGTGCAAAAAAATGTATAAAATGTATAAAAGGGCACTAACCCAAAAAACTTTTTTAGGAATTGTAATGAGAAAGTTTGGAGACCAAGTAAACATTAAACTTTTGTGTTTTGGAGGTTTTGTGTGCACACAATAATTTATTCATATATTTTTAATGAATTCCATTGGCATTTTTTCCCTTTTAATATATTTTATATTATCTGGAATGTTTTTAATGTGGCGAGGTGGTAAAAATTTATTTATGTAACTTTTAATTATTTATAATTGATCTAATGTGGTGGATAGAAAATATTTTTTAATAAAATGCTTTTTTTTACGTGTTCATTTTTCGTGTAACAATATAAAGATACGCTGTAAAAAATCAAATAATTCGAATGTTCGCAACTTTTTTCTAATTAAGTTACCTTGCTGACTTTTGCCACATAAAGAATATAATTTTACGCTTCGATTAACCTATTTATTTAAATCAAAACTGTCATTTTTAGGGTAAGTAAATTTTGCCTAAACAGCATACGTAAACAGAAAAAGCTTGATTTGATGCAAATTGCTACTTTAATATAAAAAAAGCAATCTACCATTTATCCTTGTTTCTAGATTTTTTTTGTATCAATAAAGACATCAAAATAAAAACAAAATATTCACAAAATATTGTAGCTTCCTATAAACAACAATAGAAGTGAGTGTTATGTTGATATGTCGCAGTCACAATGCTATGGAAATGAACGAAATAAGGGACAAATATATGCAATTTATAGCCCACTGGGTATCGTAAATACTTCATATTAATAGTTGCAATAAATTGCACTCAAATCTGGATGCAAGATGCAGAAGCATAGTGCAATATATCTTCTTTAAACTTGGTCAGTATTCATGTCACGAACCTGAGATCAAGATCCGAGAAACTGCTTTGAACCAATTCTGAACTGGAACATAAATCCTTCCCCACTATTTAAAAACTGTAAACTTTGATTCGAACCCGTTTTTACCGACTCCCGGTTGCTGGTTTACCGGAAAACCGTTTTATATCGAAATAAACAGGTTGGGTTAGGATGTGATTTTACGGATTCCTGGTAAAATGTTTCGGATATCTTTACAAATTTTATAAGAAGTAAAATTTCTTATTTGTATATTGAAAACAAAAATATATTAATAATATTTTGGGTCTAAATAATAACAGACAAATACTGGGTTGTATCCTTTAGGAGCTTATTTGAATTGATACAGTATAATAAAACAGAAAGTGCGGAATATTTAAAGAAAGAAATATGAAAGTCTAGGCAATTACAGGGCTTATGACCTTGCATTCGGTGTGTTGTGAGTTGTTTGCATATGCCGCCACCCTTAGTTATTTATTTATTTAAACTTGTAATTTTGTTTTTATTTGAATCATTCACTTCGTAACACTTCGTTATAAATTATTATGAAAATAAAACTTTGTTATCAGTGTTACTTATGTGCTAAATTTTAAGAAATAAATTCGACTTAATGTCCTGTTCACTGATTAATTTGTTTATTTTTTGTTTAGATTCTATGACATTGTGAACAATATTATGTGTTTATTATATTAGTTTTATATCACCCGTCGATGGGAGGAGTGCTCTCCCGAAACTATAGTTGTGTTCTTGTAAAAGAATAAAATTGTGTAACACTGATAACAAAGTTTTATTTTCATAATAATTGTAATTTTGTTTTTGCCTCTTTTTGAGAAGCTATGCTCAAATATTTGCAGACCAAAACTGGAATTTAACCTCGTTAACATTGTATCTAGAGATTAATATCTCAATAGTGGCAAAGGAAATAATTTTGATAGGTATCTCAATGGAGATGAAGAAATTATTATGGGATGTGAAAATCTCAGCTTTAACAAAGCTTATGACCCATCATTGGCGGTTTTTGGCTATCACATAAATTAGTTTTCTACATTCTCTAACAATCCTATCGTTTTTTTTTATATATGGGTCAAAATGTGTCGGGTTGTGGTCCCGTGAGTAGTGTCTCGGACTCACAGACCAAAGGTCCGTGGTTCGAATCCCACTCTACCCCAACTTGATTCCATTTTCTAGTAGTGAGTTATTTACAACTCGTTGAGAATGGCCCTCAAAATTAAATATTTGGGTAAATCATAAGAACGCAAATATTTCTTTTTTTAAAAAAAAAAAAAAAAATATTACGAGTACAAATCTTGCTCGTCAGTTAGATTCAATACATTCCAAATGTAATCAATGCAAATGCATTTCAATGCAATGCAATGGATTCACTAATAACTGCTTTGTTCGTAGAACCCATATCTAAAGTTCACCTCGAAATATTACATGCAATATATCTACATCGCCAATTAATTAATAATATTGCAGAACGAACTAATCTATCTCTTTGACAAATAATCTTGAGTTTGACTCAAAAGCGAGCTAAGTACCATACCGATACAGTGCATGTCCCAAAGGAACTTCGCCCTTATTTCCATGCGTAATTGATGAGTTTAATACCACATTGATATTCTAATACTGAATGCGGGATTTAGTAAGGGTCGGTCAAATAAACTCACTGATTGCAATACTGTTCGCTGAACTATTTGAAATTAAAAAAAATATCCTAAGGTTATTTATTTGAATAACAAATCCGTGTCTGAGTGGATGAAGAATACAGTTATATGACTAAAGTCATTTTCGAAAAGGGACTCTGAAAGTTTTGGCATTTACATGGTTTCTCACCTGTCATTGACTGGTGTATGTGGCCACTTTATACACTGTGTAAAACAACCACATTTTTCTCAACTCGTTCATCTGTTGACTTTTGTGAAGTAGAATAACTGAAACCAGTAAATATGTGGTTGAGACTCATCTGGCTGAATTATATTACTAAGGAAATGTGGATGTTTAAAGACAGGCAGAATAGTGAACCTTTAGATATTATTTATCTTGAGCGAGTGTATTAATTTTTTTTTATTGTTTCTGATGAATAGTACTATCAACATATTGCAACAGAGATGAAGAACATTTAAGAGAAGGTAATATAGAAGTCTAGGCATCTACAGGGCTTATGACCTGACAACGGCTGGTTTAAGAGGCAAAAATTTAGACAATTTCAAAATATTGATAATAATACTATCATTTAAAAACCCTTAAAATCGGCCAGTCTTATCTGCTGTGAGTTAGACTTATGGTATACAAATATGATAACTCGAAAGGTACTGACACAGATAACTTAATTCTAAAACTCTTCTAAAAAAAAAAAAACTAAATCGGTTGAGAGGCGGAAAACGGGACAACAAAACGTCGGTTTCGTTGATTTTAGTTTGACATAATCAGTGCAATATGCAGTTGTATTTTTCGCACAGTATCGGGTAGGCATTTGCGAGAGAGTGACATAAAAACAATGTAAAAATACATATTCATCAAAATTGTCGAGGACCACATATCCTTTTAAAAACTCGCTAGGGAGTGAAATCCAGCCTGTCTGCAAACATTTTGACATATTTGGAACACTGTTAAGTATCGTTTATTTTCCCCGTCTCTTCATTTTTAACTCGGTTGTCACCTGTACATCGTAGAGCCTCTTTTCCGGAAAATTTTCGCAAATCGTTCTCAATTTAAACAGATCACGTATTTCGTACAACCCATGTCCCGTTTGTCTTATCGATAATATTATTTATAGCTGTGACTACCTTACGGTGAGTTTTGCAAAGTTTGACTTATCTATACCGTCACGGGTCATATTCACCCATTCATATTAAATTTTACTGACCGCCGTCAAAATCTGATCAAAACAGTCTAATTAATATTTTTGAATTTTTCTGCTAATATTCCAAAAACAAAAGTACATTCAAATGTCACTATATTCAAGTTATCATTTACGTATGAGATTATAATTTCAATTTCTATTTATTCATGTATATGTACATTACAAAATGGAATATCTTAATTCATATACGTAGAGCAATCTTGCTACTTAATCGCATCGCCTCGGATGTCAACATATTTCACGACAGTGCGCCTTCCCTTAGGAAAGCACTTTCTAACATTTAATTTTTCTTTTTACATTTTGTTATATTATTTTAATAACATAACTATCTACTGTAATTTGTGATCTTTTATTGTATTAAGAATGAATTGGGTCTTTTTTCTGCAATGTTCTAAATATCTGAATAAATAAATGAAATAAATGAAGTATACATATGGAAATGATTATAATGATTTGGTAAAATTAGGTAAATATTAAAAAAAACTCATTAGTTTACATAATATCCAAAGAACAATATGTTAAAAAAGTGAGAGAATCTTGTAACGAAAAACTCCCGTAGAGACGTGAAAAATGTCAATGTCCAAAGTGATATTGTTCAACATAAAGATAGTCCTTCCAACGGGCATAACCATTCGCAGGTTCGTCCTGTGTATTGAAATGTGAAACAGTCTATGCTGACGCTGTCTAAGGTAACATAAAGACTAATGCTCCGCATAATTTCAGGGTTGTCAATAATACCGCGCAACAATCGAAAGAAGTGCGTTGTTAAATACACATTCCTTCTAGTCTTCAAACTGCTTTTACCAAGCAAACAATGGAGGAACTCAGTGGAATAAAGATAAAAATGTACTTTTTGTCTGGAATTGTTTTGAATACGTGCCACATCAGACTTTCTCTCAACTAAATACCTACCTACATAAACATTGAGCACCTGCATGGGTACATGAGTAAAAAGGATCAACATATATGCACAAGATAATTTTAACGGCTTTTGAACTTTTTGATTCGTGTTTTTGTATTAACACCTATTCTAAACGGCGAGAAATACAAAGTAAGCATACGCCTCGAATTGACAGATAAAAGTAAATACGGGTAGAAAAAGTAAAGACAAAAATATATTTTTTAAAAACCTTCATGTCAAGTTGTTTGAAGAATACGGGATCTTAGATATAAGGCAACTTCTTTAAACTCTATTTTTAGAATAATAACGTTGTAAAGGAAATTATTCTGCCAAGTCCCAAAAGGAACACTCCCACACTACCAGGAGTCAAACAAAAGGATGGGTCGTAGGGTATACCATGAACTCTGAATTCGGGCAAAGAAATGTCAGGTTTTTGGGTCCCAAAGTATTCAATACGTTACTCGAATATTGCAAAACCATCACCTGGATTCATTTAAATAAATTCATAAAAATATTTTTACTGGATTTAAGTAAAAGAAAATCGGAATATATACTAAAATACATTTTCAAATGATAAATAGTAAATGAAATATTTTATAACTGTATAATAAATTAACTAGTGCGTTTTATGTTTTTAGTTTATTTCGCATAAATATATCTGTCTTAAAACGGGTTTTTTTTATTTTATTATTTATTTTATTTAGTTCTATGATTAACATAGTCTTATATATATTTACAATACTATATTTACATCTATAGTTATTCTAACATTATTTATCACTATTATACACTTAATATCCTAATTTATAATATTCACATTCAATGTACATTTTCATTAATTATATTTACTATTTACACTATAACCTAATATTTTTCACATATAAACTTTTTACATTTAATTTTAAATATATTTACATTTTTTTTTTTTTTATGCTTTCTGTCATTTCCTCAAATAATTGTATTCCCTTGTACATAAGGCAGTTCTGGGACATTGCTTTTGATTTCTTTTCCAGTCTTATATTTTTAGATCCTCTTGTTGCATAGTTATGAAAATTATTTTTGAGTTTATTATGAAAATATCTCGGAACTATTCCTTTAATAATTTTGTTTATTTCATTAGCAACATTGAATTTGATTCTTTGATCAATTGTCATGATATCTAAAAGTTGAATCGTTTTCTTTACTTTTGTTGTACTTTGTAATTTTGGTTGTACTTAGTTAGGCAGACTACACATAATCCAGAGAAATCTATCACCTAAAACATGATGTAAATAAAGAAATTGTAATAGATGTAACAGAAATGTTAATAAACCCCGATTTTTATTATTATTTAAACACATGGATAATAAGCGAATAAAAAATGTGTGTTTTATAATTTATCAACTATTTTTTTTTACTGATACACTTTAAAATATTTTAAAAATTGCTTTTCAAGAAAGTCATCCTAACTATTCATAAATGTTGTCTAAAATAGCTTTATTTTCTATTACTCAGCATTGGTTTTTGTATGGAGCAACAGTATCTTGCCTAACTGGCTCTAATTATTAGATTACAATATCAGATGCACTAGCTATCTGGCGCATCTGATTACCCTCCGGATGCGGCTATTGTGTCCAGTGAGAATAATGTCCAAGCATTGGGTAAATTAATATCTCCGGTAGAGACCCAAGTAATCTGGAGATAATGCATATGGTGTGATGCTCAAACTAATTAATTATGGGTAAATCTGCTACCTATAATTCCATGGTATACTTACGGTTTGTTGAATATATGCAGGTGTTTAATAAAACACATATCGTACGTTTTTAATCATTGTGACAATAACTGTAAACTTTATGTAGTCTTACTTAAAATGTTTTTGAGAGATTTAATTACATATTTTATCAATACAGTGTGTAAGTGGCCACTTAAACCAGCCATTGACAGGTCATAAGCCATGTAGATGCCTAGACTTCTATATTACCTTCGCTTAAATGTTCCTCATCTCTGTTGCAATATGTTAATATAAACAGCTCCCCAGGGAGTTGAATCCAGTCCTTGTCTACAAAAATTTGGACAAACTCAAAATATTGTTGATAAATCCACCAGTAGCGAGCGGTGAGTTTTTAAATTGGTAAGCTATAAAAATTCTGATAAAATGTCCATAGCGGTAGTATGGCATATAAAAAACAAGTCTATTTTATATTTAATAAATAATTCCTAACAAATGGCTCCAGCGGCTAATAGTTTCAGTAAAAATATTTTCTTATGTAGCACAAACATTTGATTTAAAAAACATAACTGCAAAAAAAAATTGGAACCCCTGTGGACTTGAACCCCCGCCTTCATCATTAGAAAGCACTGACCCAATCGCGCAGCTATTTCGCGTTTAGGGCTACAGTCGAAAAATTAATTAATAAACTGGATAATTCATTAGCGCACCAGTGCATCTTTGGTTAAGTCAGACTATTATAACTTGTCTTGAAATAAAACACTATTTTTTAATAAATGATAATAATTAAATAATTTTAAAGTATTCCTTACCGAGTACGATAGTTCACCAAACAAAACATAAATTACGTTTTAAGAATCATTGTTTCATCGACTTTTATATCACATTATTATTCACAAAACGACATAAGTTATACATAGTATAATTCTTCATGTATATTTATTCTTAACACTATACTCTAGTAACGTTTTTATCATAACTCTAACTAAATTTTAAAAGTTTAAATGGATACTGAAGAATAACCTACAATATTCAACTGTCATCGTATGCACGAAAACGAATTACAATCAAAAAACAATTAGCGAATTTTTGCTTTTTAAAACCCACTAAAGGATTTATGCTATATTATGGATTAAAATATTAATACGTTTCGATTAAAATATCAATATATTAATTTATTTTAAAGCAAATTTACTTTCAAACCACCGAAACATAAGTATGATCAATTACTTACTTATTATTGTAACTTTCGTGTTGACATACAAAATATATTCGTTATCTCTTTCTCACACATAACGAGTGCGTATATTGTCACCTCCCTTAGACTGTCGTAAGTCAAATTGTATACTAAAATGGATGGAAATATTAATGTATCTGGGATGTTTGTTTAGTAGGGATGGAATGACTGAGAAAGATATTGAAAGGGGGGTGAGTACTGGGAACAGAGTGAACGGTGCACTTAAATCAACCTTAATAAATTTTTGTCAATGTAAATAAATGTTTGTCACAAGAGGCAAAATTTGCAGTTCACAATGAAGTCCTAGTCCCGACCCTGAGGTATAGAAGCAAAGTATGGATTAGGAAAAACAGGGATGAAAGTAGTCTGAATGCTGTAGAAATGCGATCTCTCAGGCGAATGTATGGTAAAACCATATACGATAGATGCACAAATGTCGAGATCCGTACATTATGTAAGGCTAGGATAAGCATTATCGACAAAATCAGGAATGGAGCTCTGCGTTGGTTTGGACACGATTAAAAAATATTTACAATGCAAATGTCGATGGATGCAGAAATAGAAAAAGACCGAGAAAGACATGGTATGACCAAATCTAACAAATACTTGAAGACGGACTTGTCAAAAGACGGAATAATCGACGCGCGTGCATGATATATGAATGTAGAGGAAGCGAGAAATGTTTGCAATAATAGCGATATGGTGTTCTGTTCTCTCTGCCTACTCTTACGTAGAAACGGCGGGATGGTTAGTTGTTGTTGTTGTTGAAATCAAACACTTAAATATATATTTCTCTTGGATTTAGTCATATCTATTTATTTATTTTTGCACCACAACAGGCCAGGAGGTCCTATTACAGTGGTGAATTACATCACAGAACACCCAGGCTTGAGAAAAATCACATTTTAATTTTTGTGTTCTCACCAGGAATCGAACCCGGAACCTTTCGTGTGTGAGTCAAGCGTCTTGACCACTGCACCACGGAGGCCGCCAAACATATCATAAACCTTATAATCATAAATCTTATACTGGGTGTGTTTATATCGGCTGATGTCTTATTCTGAGTATACTTTTATAACCCTGGTTATCTTAATAACGAACCTTATTGAAAGTGTCTACGTCTACTCCACTAGACTGAGCCGATGGCCGAAAGTAAATTGAATTTTGTAAACTCATGCATCCATTACTACCCGTTCTAAAGGATGCTATAAGCTATATTGAAAATCGTTCAAGCTACTGACGCTTATCAGAACCTCATTTTATAACTATTTTAAATAATGATCTTATTAAACAGACATCTCTGGAGTATGTCCAAATGTGAGTAGACAAGCTGGATTTCAGCTCTTTTACTTCACAAAAGTCAACATATGAAGACTTGAGGTGAAATTTGGATGTTTAAAAATAAGCAGAATAGTGAATGTGACATAGTGTGTATGTGTATAAATAAAGTTCTGAGTATGAAATAAAACCTAAATTCAGGACTAGTGTTTTCCCACTCAATTGCAACTCTCAGGCAAAAATCCTGAAAAAGCAAAACCATTGAAGAAATGTCCGCATCACATTTTAAATTGCTTCTCATATTTGTGGTCTTAGGTTCAATTCCAGGTGGGCTGAACGTATAATATTAGTTTTAAAAGTTGTCCTGCAATGCGATTTTTAATTATTCCTAGTCTGGTACCTAAAGCGTAAGACTTATCACCTTACCTACCATGTATAAAAAATATTTTCATTTGATTGAAATACCGATGCGGTGTCTTCAATGCACCACTGTGTGTGAATAGAGATGATGATGACGCTGAAATTTTTTTTGTTAAGTACTATTAATTTGTACCGTGTCGTAGTCGGCATAGTGTGTATTAGGTGACTTGTCGTCGTCGAAAACTTCATTTTAATTAAGTGCCATAATCATCGCCTAATTTGCATCCGACGATGGAGCGTAGGGCATTGAATTTGAACACCAAACGCAGAGGTAAGATGACTAGTTGTACGTTTCAGGGGCAAGTACAGGGACAATGAAATATTACATTAAAAACTACCTTAAGACCCAAATGTTTATGTCAGTCTTGCCAAAAATCTAACTTGGGGTCTGAAGCATTGTGGGCAAGCATACCAACCTCTTTATTACGGGGTGACTTGCCTTTTCAAGTTTTTTTTTACGTTAGAGAAGCCATTGCGCTAAAAACACATAAAAGATAATAGATCACGATTTAAAATTAATGAGGGTTTATGTAATAATGTCGAGTAAACAATTTTTTTTTTTACTATTTACTCATCATCATCATCATTCCCTTCCCGCACCAAATGGTGCAAAGGGCACTAAATTGTTACACCAATCGCAGCACATCTCGAACAATTGTTACATGAAGGTAAGGTGATCAGTATTACGCTTCAGGTACCAGTCAAGGGACTATGAAATATTCCAGTGGGAAAACACCATTTTAAACAAATATTTCATGTGAACCATGTCAGGAATCGAACCCGAGACCTCTTGCATGGTACGCAAACGCGCTGACCATTACACCACGAGGCAAACAAAACTATTTATTATTTGCATAAAAAATATTATATAATTTGTAATTCTAAATTCCCGTAAAAACGGTCCATTGTATTGGGCGCGCTTCTAGTACGTCACGATTCGGATAAATTTTGATCTTTGTTTGTGACCGTTTAAATTTAAATAAAACACAACACGAAAAAATACATCGCGTTTTTGAATGGCAATATTTTTTAATAATAATTTATTTTTTAAAGTTATATATGAAAACATTTCTCCACAATATTCCAGTATTTTATATTTAAGTAATGAAGGAGATCTAAAAAGACTCCAAATAATACAAAACAAAGCGATGAGGATAATATTAAGATGTGGGAGACGAACAAATGTTAAGAAAATGATTCAACTTCTAGATATCATGACAATTGATCAAAGAATCAAATTCAATGTTGCCAATGAAATATACAAAATTATTAAAGGAATAGTTCCGAGATATTTTCAAGATAAACTAAAAAATAATGAGTTCTTTCATAACTATGCAACAAGAGGATCTAAAAATATAAGACTGGAAAAAAAATCAAAAGCAATGTCCCAGAACTGCCTTATGTACAAGGGAATAAAACTGTTTGAAGAAATGCCAGAAAGCATAAAAAATGAAATTAATGTAAATATATTTAAAATTAAATGTAAAAAGTATACATGTGAAAAATATTAGGTAGCAAATAGTGTAAATAGTGAATATAATTAATGAAAATGTACATATGAAACAGTGAATATTATAAATTAGGATTTTAAGTGTATAATAGTGATAAATAATGTTAGAATAAGTATAGATGTAAATATTGTGTTGTAAATATATATTAGACTATGTAAATACAAAGAACTAAATAAATAAATAATAAAAAAAAAAAAAAAAATATTCATAATGATTTTGAAGATGCAATTAATTTTTCTAAATAAATTTCGTATTTTTTATCGTTTTTCGTATTATATGATTTTTCCCTGTTGTTGTCTGTATTCGCCCGGACACGGACGGAATTTTCTTTTCAAAAATGTTTTTTTCCACAAATATTTTCAAGAACTCAAAATATTCTCCATTTATTTGGAAATATCTTTCAATTATCAATAAAACTCACATAACTGGTTAAGTAATTTGAAAAACATTCCCAGCCGTGTTGTGCGGAATGATTTCCCTGAAGGTTTTCCCCAAATATTTCTTGGCAATGTTATTGGACACTTCTTTATTTGTGCACTGAGAACAGTAGTTAATTGAATCAATGAATAGAAAACTACAAACAGAAAACTAAACTAGAAGACAACAAATAAACCAGAGGTAGGCAGACAAGATTGAACGCTCATCACTCTGTCTTTGCATGCAGACCTTGCATTCATCTTTACATTCATACATCTTCTCATGCACGCACGCCGATTATTCCAACTTTTGATATACCCATCTTCAAGTATTTGTTTGATTTGATCGTGCTACGTTTTAATTTAATTTGTTTATTAATTAATTAATTAATAAACACGCCGTATGGGCTTTTATATTTATTAGAAAAACATTTAAAAGCAGCAGTGAAACATAAGTATGTACATTTAGTTAAAATTAAAAATAACATATGAAAAACTAGAAGATACAACAATAAGTAAAAATAAGGTAATGTACCAACAAAGGTATATGGGTATGTAGAAAAGTATTTAATGTATTTACATGTAAAAACATACACACATACATATACATGCATATGCATACACACACACACACACACATACATACATGCATGAATGTACATACATATATATGCATATACATATACATACACATATATGCATATACATACACATAAGTATATACATTATTATAGAGATCCATGATAAAAAAGAAAGTAGATAACGAACAATATTAAGAAATTTCATTCAGATTGCTTTTTAACCTTTTGAATACTTAACCTTTAATAATACAAAGACTGACATATTCTCGGTCTTCCTCGTTTTTTTGTGTCAATCAATATCCTCATCGTAAATCTTTTAAGCCGTTCTTTCTTGAAAACTAAATACATATTATAATTTGTCAGTCGGCCTCGTCGTGAAACGGTCAGCGCGTTTGCCTACCATTCAAGAGGTCTCGGGCTTGACTGGTCAAAATGAAATATTTATTGAAAAGGGTGTTCTTACACTAGAATATTTCATAATCCTTTGACTGGTACCTGAAGCGTAAGACTGATCATATTACCTTCATATAACGGAAATTATATAGATACTCTGCGATCGGTGTACCAATACAGTACCCTATGCACCATTAGGTGCGGAAAAGAATGATGATGATGATAATGTTAGCATTTTAACACAGCTACATAAAATTTATTTAGAAACTACAAATTATTTCTACGATATTTATTTATGTTTAGATAAACAAACATGAAACGCTTAAAAAGCTCTCAATCATTATCATCATCATTCCCTTTCCGCACCTAATGATGCATAGGGCACGGCATAGATACACCAAACACAGTGTATCTTGATCATTTTTCTTACATGAGGGTAAGATGATCAGTCTTACGCTTAAGGTACCAGTCCAGGGACTATGAAATATTATAGTGTAAAAACACTTTTACACAACAAGCAAATTATATGTTTTTAATGTACCTTTGTTGAACTTCTAAATAAAACTTAATAGTAAGATAACATGAAATGGAATAAAGATGATCAGTCTTACGCTTAAGGTACCAGTCCAGGGACTATAAAATATTATAGTGTAAAAACACTTTTACACAACAAGCAAATTATATGTTTTTAATGTACCTTTGTTGAACTTCTAAATAAAACTTAATAGTAAGATAACATGAAATGGAATAAAGATGATCAGTCTTACGCTTAAGGTACCAGTCCAGGGACTATGAAATATTATAGTGTAAAAACACTTTTACACAACAAGCAAATTATATGTTTTTAATGTACCTTTGTTGAACTTCTAAATAAAACTTAATAGTAAGATAACATGAAATGGAATAAAGATGATCAGTCTTACGCTTAAGGTACTAGTCCAGGGACTATGAAATATTATAGTGTAAAAACACTTTTACACAACAAGCAAATTATATGTTTTTAATGTACCTTTGTTGAACTTCTAAATAAAACTTAATAGTAAGATAACATGAAATGGAATAAAGTGAAGACCGTTCTTTCTCAAAGCCACAGACCAAAAAATATGTTTCCTTATGACAAATCGGTCAAACGCCGCACTATGGAAAAATTGTGATTTCGGCCATTGCCAAAAACCACGTGACAAAGGACCTACTTAAAATTATTCGTCACAATCTGTAAAACTCGGAAGGTAAGTGTGAACTTTCACTTCATCATCATCATCATCATCAGCCGTCTCTTGTCCAATGTTGAACATAGGCCTCCCCCTTTAGTCTCCATATTTCCCTATCCTGAGCCAACCGCATCCAACCACTTCCTGCAACTCGTCTTATGTCATCACACCACCTTGTCTGAGGCCTGCCGACACTTCTTCTACCCGTTCTGGGTCGCCATTCCAGGACTTTTTTGGTCCATCTAGAGTCTGTGATTCTGGCTATATGACCAGCCCAGCTCCATTTCTGGTTGGCAGCCCTATTGACCACATCGGCGATCTTTATTCTCGCTCTAATCCATGTATTGGTTTTTCTGTCTCTCAACGAAATACCCAGCATTCTCCTTTCCATGGCTCTCTGTGTCACTGATAATTTGTGTAAAAATTTTTTCGTGAACACAAAAATTTCACAGCCATATGTCAGTACAGGGAGAACACAAGCATCAAAAAGTTTCTTCTTAAAGTAATGTGAATACTTCGGAGATTTCAGGATATATGAGAGCTTACCAAAGGCGGCCCATGCTAAACCTCGCCTTCTTTCTATTTCTACCTCTTGATTATCTTTGCCGAGCTTTATTTCATGTCCTAAGTATATATAACTATCAATATTTTCAATTATTTCTCCATTTACTAAAATGTTACATGATTGTTTTGCATCACTAATAACTTTAGTTTTTGAAGCATTCATTTTCAAACCTATTTTCAGGGATACTGTATTAACTTCGTTTATCATGTTTTCGAGTTCTTTCTCATCTTTAGCAAATAGGACTATATCATCTGCGAATCTGAGATTGCTAATGAGTTCACCGTTGATGTTAATACCCTTGTCGTTCCAGTCAAGAGTTTTGAAGACATCTTCCAGAGCTAGTGTAAATAATTTTGGGGATATTGTATCACCCTGTCTTACTCCTCTTCTTATGCGGAACTTTTCGCTTGGTTCATGGAGCTGTACAATAGAGATGGCATTATTGTATATGTTTTTTAGGAGTACTGAGTACCTGTGATCCACTCTACAATTATCTAAACCTTTCATTACTGCCCATATCTCTACAGAATCAAAAGCTTTCTCAAAATCGATGAATGCTAGTTGTAGTGACATATTATATTCATTATATTTCTGGATGATATTTTTCAGGGTCTGTATATGATCGTTCGTGCTGTAATCTCTCCTTAATCCTGCCTGTTCTACCGGCTGGTATGCATCTAGTTTATTAGAGAGTCTATTATTAATTATTTTTGTGAACAGCTTGTACAAGTGAGATAACAAACTAATAGGTCGATAATTTTCCAACTTCTTATGGTCACTTTTTTTGTGAAGGAGAATTATCGTTGCGTTGTTCCATTCTTCTGGTATACTTTCTTCTTCCAGACATTTATTTAATAGAGTCACAACTGCTTGTTGAAGAATTTTATGGTTTCGATAGCTATACCATCAGAGCCAGGGGTTTTTTTGTTTTTCATCTGTCTCATGGCATGTTGGACTTCTTGAACTTTCACTTTTACACCAATCTGTTTTTGGTTGGTTGGAAGATACTGTTTTAAGCAAATATTTATAAACCTGTGTGCATCGTCTTAATGGTACTGGAATATGGCAATCTCGTAAATCAAAGAGTAGTAAAACACTTTTGATTTGAATTTTATTTATTTTCCACTCATTTAGAAGTAAATCACCATCAAAACAGGGCGTAGATGTCAACTTGCGAAGAAAAAGCGTAAAAAAAAGAAGCAAGGTCCGTATACAAACACCGAGAGATACGGCGTACTACCCTCTCCGCCTACCCCCGCGGGGGAACGGCGTTAGTACACACTCCACTGATCAAACTAAACTGTGCCACTGTCTCTTAATTCTGACTACAGTCTGCTTCCATCTGCCCGCGTTTCCCTCGTATAAAGGAGAACAATTCGTTGTTATTATAAACAAATGGCCTGCGTCAAGACGCCATAGTTAATAATAAAGTCGTCTAAAACAAAACTGCGTAATTCCAAACATGACAAAGTTCTATTCCATATAAAGTTTAAATTTGAAGCACTAATTTTGTGGTTATTCATTATAAAAAAATGGATTTATTTTAAAATATATTATTTAATAAACTTTGTTTCCTGGAACACGTGATTTTTTATTTCTTTATTTAACGTGTTAGACATAATTTTAATTGTACATTGGTGGATTTATTGCCAAATGGCAACTTCTTCCAACCAACTGATGATGATGATTTCACAAAATAAAGGTATTATTTAGTTATTTTAAGTTTTATTTTTATTTTTAATTTTATTGCTCAAAAAACTTTCATTTTTCTAATACTTATGTTGTATTATTTTTTAAAATTATTATTATCCATTTATTCTAAACTTTACTGTGTTATGTTTATATTTAGAACATAAGATTTTCCAGAGGTAATTGTTATCTTTTATTTAGAGATGTTTTGTTTCTTTTTAAATTTTTGTTTTTGTATCATATGTTCACTATTTTTTTTAGTTTAAGTTATTCCATTATTTCATACTATGTAATAGATGTTTATTGTACACTGCTGTAATTATTTCTATGAATGATTATTTTTTGTAAAAGGTTCTTTAAACCGTTGATGTATAAATAAATAAAAAAATTATACAAAATGTCTCCTTCAGCACGGGACACCCCAAAAACATTATCATTAATATAAAAAATGTAATACACAAATTGTAAAACAACAAATAAACAAATAAATATAAGCATTGTGGTTCATAGAAGGGGTAGGCAAGTAAATGTGCTGACATTTTCAATACGACCCTTGCAAATTGTTTCCCGAATCGCGACCCATATTAGCGTCTTTCCTTATATCTGTTTAATGTTTTCCCCAACATACGACTCCCAAAAGTAATAAAAACGTCAACATAAAATTATATCCAAGAACAAGGCAGATAAATCTTTTTAATATATTATTATATTGAAATAATTCATTTTGAAACCTCGTAGATTGCTTATTGGGCATGGAAAGGATGTCATTATTTTTTACAAATATAATCATCAACCTTTCAATGCCCAATTTTTCTAATTCTAACCAAAATGTAGTTTTAAGTGTGTTTTTTTATACAAATACTGGGTAAAACATTTTTTTTTTTCAGTTTTGATTTCATATTTTACTTTATGTGGACAAAATGCTACATCGGGTATTTAAAGGTTAAAAAATACAAAAATGTAAGGAAAACAAGAAATAACGATTTTTATGAACACTTTTAACATAATAGTGAAAGTAACGGAAACAATAATAACTTCAAATCCTTAAAACAAACAAATAAATCACCCCTTGAACTTCAGATAAATTACATTTCTGACAGAAAACAGTGCAACTGACTTTTTATTTCAAATTTTATCGAAATTTTAACCTGGTGGTAACTATTTGAAATAAAATGTAATGGATAGTATGTATATAATAAAATAAACTAGTCGCCGAATGATAAACATGTTTATAATCACTTTTTTATACTGATTATCGGTAAATAGCAAATTACGAAAAAAAAAAACGTAATTGTATGCGTTTGACGTTTGTATTCATGTGTGCGTACGTGAATGTGAGTATGTGTGAAAGGGTGAGGGAGAGTGTGTATGTGCGTGTGTGAATGAATGAGGGAGAGGGTGCGTGTGTGTGGGTGCGTAAGTATATAAAAAAATTGAAACTTGTATTAATATTGAAAAGGGTACATAAAAGAGCTTGGTAAAAAGTTTGATTATTAAAAAAAAAAAAACCTTTTTTAAATTATCTTCGTCAAAAAATTTTTTATATATATTTTTTCATATTATGGTAAATTTAAAAACCTTATTCTAAAAAAAAAGCATTTTATTTTAAAATTTAATTGATGCAAATGGAATGAATAATGTGCAACGAGTCGCATATAATACGGTAGGTAACCACAAAATGCAGTGAATATAAATATGTACATGTTTTTGAAAAAAATATTTTAGTTTTCATGTTTTCTAAGATAATCCTAAAATTACGAGACCTGCTGGGAACTGCCATAGCAATACCTAGCGTCGCAGAAAAGGTTAAACAATATTTACAATTCTGTATAAGTGGATAAAGTCCTTTTCTATGAAAAGCTTAAAATTCAAAAGGGATATAAACAGGAGAATTTACAGTGTCAGCTCATCTAAAGATACTAGTCGTCTTATTCTGAGAGCCTGTTTGCCGAAGGAGTGACGGTGTTATTATTTTGCCACGTTGCCTTCCCGCTGGTCGGGGGTAATTTTGCAGGGGTTTTATTACAAGCTTTGCGGTCAGAATATCGCAGTAGAGAAATAGAGGGAAAATTCGCCTTCATCCAATCACCCCAACCCCTACCGTATTTTATCCCAGAAAACAAACCCTTGTACAAACAGAGGTTCTCATGTCTAAGCCGAGACTTGAACGCCAAAACACGGTAAACAATCGTGCAAAAACAGTATTTTAATAATGCATTAAATAATAAAACAGCAGTATTTTTTAAAATGATACCCCAAATTTTAGTTCAGAAAAATATGTTTCATTTGATATATTGCGAAACCTTTAAAAAAAATAATTTGTTCGAATGTTTAATAACGACGTTGATCTGTACGGTTTGTCGGTGAACCAAGTTAACACACATATTTATTTTGTACGAGCGGACCCGACAGACGTTGTCCTGCCCGAACGTTGCGTTATATAGCGCCGTTTTTGTGAAAATCACCTTAGAAAAATACTTTTCATTAATAAGTAGGTTCCTAGGTACTTGTTTGTGATAAAATTCCAAAACTGAAAATTGTTAATTTTCAAATTTTGAATTTAAGTAGGTACCTGGATACTTTTTTTTTTTTTCAAGTATGGAATTCTTTTTGCAAACGTCGAACTCCAGTCTTCTCATCAACAGAGGGGTGTACTTATAAAAGAATACGATTTTTAAAAATGCATTGAATTTAATATTATTTTAGCATTGCCGAAAATCCAGTAAAAAGTAATAAATGGATACAAATTATAAGGAATTTAAAGAAAGAATCACATTGAGATCCACAAAGAACAAATGCTGTTTGTAAACATTCAAAAACAAACTTTTTTACACTAAAAAAAAAAACATCTTTCCATTTTTTTGTAAATACATTTTCCTCAAATGCAACCCAGGTAGATTGATGAATAAAACATTTTTGCTTCTTAATTGTTTTTTACATTTTAGATTGGAGATTTTAATATCTAAGAACACGCACAGCGCAAAGATCTATATTTTGCTAAAAACTGCACGTAAATAAGTTGAGCCGTTCAGAAGAAGTTCGGTGACATCATATTTTTTTATTTATTTTATTTATTTATTTAGTATTTCACAGTTTTAATATGTACAGAGTTTATTTGTTTCAGGTCCCGACTAGCTAGGAAATTCCTGTGTTTAGGAAGGACCTTATTTTATTCATGTGTTTTTTTTATTTTTAATTTCATTAAATGATGCTTAATAAATTCAGAGAATAATAATAACAATATAAAAAATCAATATAAATTTAAATTAGAAAACATGCAAGTAATAATAATAAAAATTGAATCATAAAAATAGATTAGAAAATATGCCATTAATAGTAAATAAATGAGACACAATTATTATAAATTATAAAACATACCGATAATAATAAAAATTGAACCACAAATACACATTATAATATATAAAATGAGTAATTAAGAAATTAAACAAAAATATAAATTGGAAAACATACCGATAATAATAAAAATTGAAGAACAAAAATAAATTACAGAATATACCATTTATAATTTGTTTTTAAAATAAGATAGGTACGGTTAAAATACTAGTTTTAAAAAGAAAAAAAAAACATATGTAAATGAATAAACATAAAAAGTAAAAATGAAATATACATAAAAACAATAAGAGATTTTTTTCAATTAAAAGCAACACAATTTTTATATGTACACACTTTAATATTATAAAACGTTCCGTCCGTCGGACATAAGTAAAATTTATTAAAAATTGCATGAACTGTAATTTTTTATGATATATTAAAAACTTGTGTTGTTTAAACTCGTAATATAGGTAGAATGGTGAGCGGATTTAATTGATCACAGAATACAGCCTATTGGTTTTAAGCTTATGAAATATGATATCGTAATTATGTTTTCTTAGAGATGAAATCGTTGTTTCCGAAGGATATTTTTGAGAACTGCTTCACTGAATACTCTGATAAATACAAATAAATAATGTTTTTTTTTATTGTGTCAAAATATGTAAAAACTAGATTTTATCTGCACAAAACATCCTGGATTTAAAAAAAAACACGTTACATGGTTTGTGTTCTTACAGGGAATCGAACACGGAGCTTTTAGTGCACGAGTCAAGCGTCTCAGCCACAACGCCACGAAAGCCACTTTCTAATCAATAAATCTCCGAGGAATATATCTCTTTATGTCGGAGTTTCATCATATACATCGAAAGTCTTTCCGTTTTCTCTTTCTTTTAAAATATATTTTTAATCTCCTTATCTTTTTTCTTTTTTAAAAATTAAAAATCATAAAACAGAATTTTTTTTACAAATAACAATATAAATGAGTAGCATATCCAGGAGTTACTATAACTTAATTCAAGACATAAAAAATGTAAATATATGTTTTGTTAAAAAGCACATATTCAGAACAGCAAAGAAACAAAGCAAGTTTAACATAAAAGTATATAAACCAAAAAAACCTTTTTTTTGCAAACAAAAAGATAAATAAAAATCCTTTCAAGAATGCAGGAAGTGGTAAATCTAAGACTGAGGGGATAAGGTCGTCAATCTTACATTGTACGCAGACGATGCAACCATAGTGGCAGAATAAGAGATTTACAACGCATGTTACACAAGTTTCATCTAGCATCTTAGAAATCAAACATGAGCATTTATCTAAATTATTTAATTTTTTTCATTCATTTTTTAAATTACATTATATCTAACTAACGTTAAAGTTTTTTATCAATAATATTGCTCATACATTTATTAGGGACATAAACACAGTTTAAAACGACGCAATTAGAAATGACCCATGTCTTTGAACTTGCTCTGACTCGCTAGAGATTTTTTTTATATGAAAGTACACTTAAGTTCCGAAACGTGCCTATGGGTCGTGAGTGGAGTGTCTGCATTAAAAATAAATTTTAAAAATTGTTAGCTTTGTAAACATTATAACATTTGTTTTTACTTTCTTGGATACTTGAAATATAAAAAAAAAAAAACATATTTATGAAACTATTGTTTGTTTGGCCAATATTTAAAGCATTAAGTTTATATATTGATAAATAATCGTAAATAATAACTTTCTGACTTTTCTATGTGTACTGGTTTCGAGACGCACCCGTCTCCTCATCGAACACAAATTAAACGCACATGCAAATCCCAATATACACCTTCGCTGAAGTAGTTACATCAAGAGCTGTTGATATTAACATATTACGACAGATAGGAAGAACATTTTACAGAAGGGAATATATAAGTCTTAGCATCCTCAGGGCTTATGACCTGTCATTAGCTGGTTTAAGTGGCCCCTTTACACATTTTGTAATATTCACATTTAAGGATTGAATCCAGTGAATAACGAAAATTTTGACAAACTCAAAACATTGTTGTTGAGTCCACATGGTCTAAGAAGAAGTATAAAAATAGAAAAATATTTTCAGGCAGTGCCTATTATGTAGGTAAAATAATTCAATCAATTGAATCTCACCCACAACAATTAAGGTTTCAGCTCTTTAATTTCAAAAAGGTCAACAGATAGAAAAGTGAAAGGAATATAGATGTTCAAATATAGGCAGAATTGGGAATGTTACACAGCGTCTAAAGTGGCCACCTAAACTAGCCAACGACAGATCATACACCTTGTGGATGCCTAGACTTCTTCATTCCCTCCTGTAAAATGTTCTTCATATCTGTCGTAATATAAAATTTTTATTATTTATATTTTTCTATTATTATTTTGTATATTGTTTTGATTATTTTGTATATTGTTTAATATGTTAATAAGTGTTTTTGTTTTATATATAGAAGAGTTCCGACTTAACACGGAATTTTCTTATAAGTCGGAACATAAAAAAAATATAAATGTTCTCTGTGATAAAATTGTGTATTTTGTGAAAAAATAAATACGTTATATGTTAATACTAATTATTTTTTTTAATCACTATGTTGGTTTTAAACAATAACTTAACAATATAATAAAAAACTAATATGAATATACCTAATATTTATAAGTTCCCGGTCTAAAAAAGATGCAAAGGTTGTTATATGAATTTTTAAAAAAAAATCTTAATTAGGACAGTAAATGTACAGTAGTCCAAAAAAGATGGAAAGATTGTTATATGAATATTAAAAAAAATTAAATTAGGACAGTAAATGTACAGTAGCAATGAATAATATTAGAATAATTATTGATAATTATCAAACTATTTTGTTAATATTGGATTAGACTATGTTGCTTATAGGTATAAAAAAAAACAAAAGTTCTTAATAAAGTGTCCTGACGAAGAGATGGATACCCCTCGAAACTGGTAGAAATTGAAAGGTCGATAAGTGGTTTGAAATAATTATTTACAATATTGTTATGAATTCGTTAGTTACGTTATTTTGGCAGATATGTACACATTATGAGAGTCCTTTATCGTCACCCTGAAGGGTTTAAGGTGATTTTGAAATTTGTAAGGGTTTGACGGTAATTTGAGATTTAATACTTGAGCTTCACGGGATGAGTGACGCTCAATAATGTGAGATAAGGTGAGATAACGCATTTTACGACAGTTTTATGTGTGAAAAAGTTTGTGTTACTAAACTTAATTATGCATGACATTCTCAGAGTCCATAGATTAAAGACCGATCGGAGTTTCGGTTTTGGACGAAAATCGGCCGAAACTTCTTCTCAGCCGTAACCTGCGGTCGGGGTGTGTCGGATAACATTATTATCGTCTGCGCGCGTCAGACATGTATTTTCGTTCCCCCCCACCAACAATTTTTATTATTTTATTGCAAGCAGGATTTAGAAAAGTTTAACTTTTTATTTTTATTGAAAGTATCCCAAACATTCATTACTATTAATTTATGAAAAAATTGCATAATTGGATATATTATTATTTTTTCCATTAGAATAATTAATTATTGCGTTGCCCCTATATAATATAAAACAATAAAACGAGACTGATTTTGTGATTTAATGCCTATTGTTAGTGGTTCTAAGATCTTTCGTATTTGTTTTATATGTTGTAGTTAATAAAATGGCAGCTTGCAAAAAGAACTAAGAGTGCGGCTAGAAATAGCAGGCGCTACATTCAACAGTATGAAGACTGTCTGTCGGATATTTAATCAGTGAAAACCAAATGACGTCTAAATAACGCCTGCATTACACTTATTCTCCTCTATGGATGCGAATTGTGGTACCTCATTAGGGCCTAAATATAATAATACTTAATATTGAGTTTTAGGTATAGGTATCTCAAAAGAATCTTAGGTATGCGGTGGTTTGACTTTGTGCGGAATAAAGAATTAAGAAAACGGACGAAGCAAACTCCAGTGGCAACTGTCATCAAACGGAGGTGATGCAGCTGGCATGGCCATGTTCTGCGGATGCCTACTAAGAGCCTTAACCACGCTGCCTACTTTACAAGGCATCAGGTTCTCGACATCCTGGACGTCCACTGCTGACTGTTCGTCGGCAGTTCATGTCAGAACCTGACTTGGGAGGATGCACAAGAGCTGGACGAGATGTCTGGAGAATCTTCGTAGACACCATATGCTCAAACTAGGGAGCGGACATGGAATGATGAGTTAAAGTTCCTATAGCGGACATTGAAGAACTGTTGCATATACGTTATATGTATAAAACATATCGGCCGCATGGTGTAATATGTCAGCCTCGTCGTGTAATGGTCAGCGCGTGTGCCTACCATGCAATAGGTCTTGGGTCCGATTCCCGACATGGTTGATACGAAATATTGATTTACAGGGGTGTTTTCACTCTATAATATTTCATAGTCCCTGGACTGGTACCTGAAGCGTAAGACTAATCATCTAACCTTCATGATACGCTGCGATTGGTGTACCAATTCCATCTCCTATGCAGCATTAGGTGTGAAAAGGGAATGATGATGATGATGTATAAATAAAAACCAAAAAGCGCTAAAAAAAAAATATTCACTCATTAAATCTATGCCTTTTATTTCACTGTGTATTTTATTAAATTCTGATTTTTATGAACTCGTAAGATTAAACATTTTAAATGCCCAATTTAAGGGATTTTGAAGTGACTTTTAGCTTATTTAAATAACTTTCAGTTTCGGCAGAAACTAGAACAGGCCAAAATTCGATTTCGACTGAAAAACTTGTTTCGGCCTGTAACTTCCATATTATACACTTATAGACGTAAAAAACGTTGCACTAACAATAAAACAACTACTGCTGCTTTTTATCCGATCGATTAAATTCAGTAGCCATATAATATTGTAAAAGGTAATATTTGCTCCTTATCACAGAAAATAACTACGACCCATCTTTCTGATTTCGTCTATGGCAAACGCATCTACCGAGTGACGTTATCTCTTAGCCTTTTTTCGTGGCAAAAACGCTCTAGCGCTCTTCGGCCAAAGGGAATACACAATGTAAGTGTTTAAAATTACTTAAATTCATGCCGATCCAATGTCTCTAGGCATCCTTTTGATATTTGATTGAAATGCATTGAGTCCCATGTTTATCTAGTATATTGTTTACATATTTTTATCATATTTAAATATTTATGTGGTGACAGCACTGTCTTTCAGGATTAGTATATTAGTTGTGTGTTCTTATTGATTCAATGTTAATGATTCATATATTAAGATAATAATGTATTCTACAAATTGATCATTGCAACTTGAAAATTGGAATGAAACGCATCAAGAAACTGTCATGTTTTTCCAAAATGCATTGTTTAGATGATCTATCCTGGTGATGAGGCTGTAGATTTTGACGGAAGCATCGATCAACTGGACCTGATGACGCTTTGATTTCAGATGGAACACTCCATATTTTTGAAGCAACCGCACAAGATGTCATTTTTTGAAATTTCGATTTCAACGCGTCGCTATTTTGAATGTATGCAAGATTTCGTTCACATCTGTAATTTAAAATATTTTCATATATAAATAACTTGAGTAGTATTTTTAATAGATTCTGAAATCAGGTAGGATATTTAACATAAAAAATAAATAGATAATACTCATGTTATTAAATTCATATGCTGTAAAGACCGGTGTTTTAATTTCAAATAATTTTTCTCTAAATTTATTTCTGTAATTAATAAAATAAGCTCCGAGCCCACTCGGACCTGTCATGTTCTTGCGTTGTAACCGAGCCGGTGGCAATTGCTTTTGTAAATGTAGGATCTTGGGTTTAGGAAGACAATTTCGCGTAAGCTCTTTCAAATTTCAATTTCATTTTTATTTATCAATCCTCCACTAACAAATCTTTCCAATATTGATATCGCGCGATATATTTTTTTAACGAATGAAATGACTATTTCCAAAAATATATTATAATTGCGATAGAGACGTCACAAAAGCAAAATTTTTAGTTTTTATTTTTATTGTTTCACTTATAAGTTTTCATTATTTTACTATTAATTATATATGTACGCGTATGTATATGCATTGCTGTATGCGTATATGTTCATGTGTGTATATTATGTATGTATGTATGTGTATATATGTATGTGAATGTATGTATTTATATGTATGTATATATATGGATGTGTGTGTGTATGTATATGTATGTATGTTGTATGTGTACATTTATTTACATTTTCATTTCTTTTTTCATTGTTTTACATTTAATTACTATTTCTTCTTCTTCTCTTCTTTCCCTATTTTCCCATTCCATTTCCTTCCCCCTTAGCGAACTGTACGTTTTGTTTTATTATACTTTTGTTCCTTTATGAAACCCATAATTTATTGGTCTTGTAATTTGTCGTTATTCTTTTCTTCTTCTTCTAGTGCCTTGCCGGGTCCCCTCGACGTAGGCGATCACTACAGCGAAAGCATATGTATCTGTCCTGCGCTAATTTTACATTTCACAGACAGGACGATTGCTTATTGATGTACTCCCCGTAGTGATTCCTGGGAAAAGATGACCAGAGTGGTTTCCCGTTGCCTTCTCTGGTGGATTTTCTGTCGGGGTTACCTTACCTTAGCTGGTTAGTTTTGGTTTTGAGGCGCAAAAAACTCGCCTTTCATCCTCTCATTATCTGCTGTGATTACACCGTTATGAGTGTGATCCCATTGCTCAGGGTTCGCGACGTGGACGCTAACAAGTAGGACTAGTCAGTAGTGTTGCCGGTGGAATGCAACTGGGCGTTCGCAGCATTTTATAGAATCACATCCTCCAGCAAGATGTGACTCACTGCGACCCTACTGACAGTTCGAACCCCTTATATATTCTTTTAGAATTACTTATTACTATGACTGTGTTGGTTTCCTTTAAATTTATTCATTGATATATATTCTTTTTAATAATTTTTAGTTCATTGGGGAGATTATTTTAATTTTTTACACCTTTGAAGATAAAGCTATTTTAACCATGACTTTTGTGGAATTTGGGGACTTCAATATTGTATTGGTATATGAGTGACTTATTCATCTCAAATTCTTACATTTTTTCTTCTTTATAAATTTGTTTAATATAATTTATTTTGTAAAGAGTGTCTACTGTATATACCTTAAATATTTTGCATACTCTCTCCGTATTGAATTTTGACGGTTTCTTTAAAATTACTTTAATAATTAATCTTTGTACTATTTTAAGAGGGTTTAATATATTAACATATGCACCACCCCATCCTACAATACGATATTGTAACAAAAATTGTACAATTGATATTGATAACAGCTCTGCGAGGATGATAGGTTTTTTGGTGACCTCAATGTGTAAAATGTTTTAAATTGGTTGATGCTAGGTGCTTGGATTTATGAACTATAGTTTCTTCTTTGGCTTTGTAGCTTAAACCAGGGCGTCATTAGAACAGCATAATTTCGTGAAATATTTGCTCTGTATAAACTGATGCAAAATGTTCGGTGGAGAAGTGGCGATAGGTCTAGTTTACCCGATCGGATTTGGTTCTCTCGGTCTGCTAACAAGCTAATAAACTAGCATGCTCTATCACCTTTGAAATTGGGAAAATTACATTAATGACGACGGACAAATTAACAAAATATATTAATAAAATATTTTTATATTAAAAATATTTTTACAACGTTTGTTTTTAAATATTTAGCGTATTCCATTTTTATTTGATATATTATTTTTTTGGCAGCAGATACAATATTTACAATTTATGTTTTGCACAATAATTACAGTAATGAAATACGGCAAAGTAAATCTCTCGGCCTCTTTTAGAAAATTCACGTTTAGTTTTTTTGTTCTCATTGAGAATCAAACCCGGAACCTTTCGTGCGTGGGTTGTGTATCTTGGCCATTACACTACGGAGATAATCAACGGTATATCTTTTAGCTACAGCATATAAATAAAAAAATAAAAAATCAGATTATATTTTTTTTATAAATTTACCAAGAAAAATATTTCTAGGATGAGGAATTAAGATTTTTTGTTTTTTTTTCAACCAATTTACGAAAACCTGTTCTGGTTTTTTTGTGTTGAAAATGCCGCATAAGGGCTGTGTAACTTTTCTAAATCAAATACCCCAGATCTTGTTTTTATTGGAGAGCGATCGTTAGAGCTTCGTGGACGTGTCAATAGTTGTGTATTATACTTTTCTTTATTTGTCTTAAATATAATACATGTCGTGAACTCCGTACAACGTCCACCCACTAGATAACAACGGAATTTAATTCCAACAAAACCGTTTGTATTTGCTATTAAAACACAGATGGCGACTGAGTAGTCGGCTCGGACTATAAAAACATTAAAATAATTATTAGATTATTTTTTATTAATAATAAAGATTATTTGTTTTTTTTTATATATATCAATTTTCGATTTCCTAATTATGGCTTTTTTGGATGTGCCCGTATAAAGCCATAATATTGAGCATTTAAGAAAACATATAATTATTTTAAAAAAATAAAGGTTTAATAACATATTATCAGAAATTAAGGAATAAAAATCTGATCAGGCTAGAATAGTTGTGTGTAATGTAGTAATTTTATAGGCGATTATTTTATTTAAAACATGTAGGTTTTAGTCTATATAATATTATGTGTATACATATAACATTAATACTTCATATTATATTATCAATTTTAAGCACTAAGGCTTAAGGCAGAAATGCCGTGTATAAATTAATTAATAAATAAACTACACAAAGTTTCACACATAATCGAATATGTGTACAAAATATAAGAAAGATTTTTTTTAATTAATAAAAAATCACAATTATGTTATTTATTGTAAGACGTAACCAATAAAGAAAAAAAATACTATCGAAATTAAATAACCAGAATAACAGTTTTAATGTAGCTAAAATAAAAATAAAAAACATGAAAGTATATACAGAGGAAATAATAGGCAATCTATTGTAAAAATAGTGATAAATGCCTTAAAAATAAAATAATTTTAAACCTAAAGATCTGAGAAATAAAAAAAAAACAACTTCATTAGTTATTTTGTAACACCTTGTAAAGTATTTCTATTAACAAGTATTTGTTTAAATTTTCAAGAAAATTTTTCCTTTTATTTTTTCATTTTTACCTCATTTTTGTAACTTAGAAATCTGTAATTTTAGGTTTTATTTTTTGTCAAATGCAGTATGTATTTTTTCTAAAAATATGTTAGTTATTTGTATTAAAATACTTACCAACTTTTCTATGTCTACCGGTTTCGAGACGCACCCGTCTTTTCGTCAGGAGTGTCATGTCACTTTACACGTATGATTTTAAATGCGTCCCCGCATGCGTATGTTTTCTTAAATTACACATTTATATCAGTATAATTTCAAAGTTTTCAATTTTTTTACTGTATTGTTATTTTCAAATCTTTTTTTAAATGCATTATTTTTATTGATAACAATACATGAGATACATAAATTTTGTTTAGATTTAAAAAAAATATATTTGAAGTTTTATTTGAAAGTTTTTTTAACCCCTGTAATAAATAAAGCAATAATATATTAACTGTACGGAAATTTTTTTCATATTCAATACTCACTATAATTTGGATGCAGATATAATTTATTGTTGTAAATGTATGCGTAAGCCTGCCATGCCAGAGGTCTCGGGTTCGATTCCCAACGTAGTTGATATGAAATATTTATTTTAAAAAAGAGTGTTTTTACACTAGAAAATTCATAGTCCCTCGCCTCGTACCTAAAGCGTAAAACTGATAATCTCACCTTCATCTAACAAAAAATGATCAAGATACGCTGCGATTGGTGTACTAGTGCAGTTCCCTATGCACCATTGGGAGCGGAAAGGAAACGATGATGAATTTCTGAAATGTGAAATGATACAATATGCACTAATTGTTTTTGCTATTAATTTTATAAGTTTTTTTGTGTCTTTGTATGAATACACGTGAAGGTACCTTAATTGTGTTTAACCACGTAAAAAACATTGTACCTTGTGTATAGTAAATTTAAAATATATATATTAACTCAAATTTTAACCTTAGAAGATAAAGCACGAGAGTTAACTTTTTGACGTTTTAAAGTTTAAACTGCAGAAATTATCGCTATAAATTATTTTACACGTGAATAAAACACCAAAGTCCACTTTAGTCATTAAAATGCGTTTTTTTATCGAAATGACAATCATCTTATTTTAATGCAAAAAACATAAGTGGTTCTAGATACGCTATTTTTAAGTGTACTTTGAACATCATTATTTTTTATTGAAAGTTTTCTATATACTGAAAATATCTCATTTGGTTCAAAAGTTACCATGTTTTGGAAATCGTACAATCACAGAATCTCGTTTCTTAGGTTTGTGGTTTATCCTTAAGGTCCAGAAATATGTTTGCATCTTGTCTATCGCGAATCTCCTAAGTGAAAGATGCGAGTGTATATTTACCTAACAATGTTTGAGTATGTCCAAACGCTTGCAGACTGGCTGGATCTTCTCCCTGGCGAGTTGTTCATATTTAAATTTGTTGCAACAGAGAGAGAAAACATTTTTGAGAATGAAATATGAAAGTCTAGGCATTTACAGGGCTTTTGACATGTCATTGGTTGGTTTAAGTGGCCACTTTACACACTGTGTAACATTCACCATTCTGCGTATGTTTACACGTCCACATTTCCTCAACTCTTCCATCTTTTGACTTTTGTCAAGTAAAAAGAGCTGAAACCTTTATCACGTGGGTAAGATTTATCCGGCTGAACCATATCACCTACTAAGCAACGCCTAAAAACAATTTTCCAATTTTTATATTTCTCCTTATCTCAGGTAGTCAATTCAACAATCTTTAAATATGTCCAAATGCTTGCAGACTGGCTGGATTTCCTCCTTAGGGAGAGTTATTCATATTTAAATTTATTTCAACAGGGAGGAACATTTTTTTTGAGAGGGAATATGGAAGTCTACGCATTTACAGGGCTTATGACCTGTCCTTGGCTGGTTTGAGTGGCCATTTTACACACTGTGTAACATTCACCATTCTGCGTATGTTTGAACATCCACATTTCCTCAACTCTTCCATCTGTTGACTTTTGTGAAGTAAACAGAGCTGAAACCTTTATCACGTGGGTGAGATTCATCCGGATAAACCAAATCATCTACTAGGCAACGCCTGAAAACAATTTTCCAATTTTTGTACTTCTTCTCTTACCAGGTAGTTGATTCAACTATGTTTGAGTATGTCCAAATGCTTGCAGGCTGGCTGGATCTTCTCCCTGGGGAGTTGTTCATATTAAAATTTATTTCAACAGAGAGGTAAAACATTTTTGAGAGGGGAATATGGAAATCTAGGCATTTACAGGGCTTCTGACATGTCATTGGCTGGTTTAAGTGGCCACTTTACCAACTTCGCATGGGCAGAAGGGTGAATGTTACACAGTGTGTAAAATGGCCACTTAAACCAGCCGATCATATTGTGTTTGATTTACTTATGTCACGGATTGTTTAAAAAGCAAATTAAATTGGCCAAAAAATAAGTTTTTCAGGCGAGTTCAACGGTCTATACTAATTTTGCGTCGAAGTCGCCATAAAATTAGTTCTTTAAAGCGCTTGAGACCCGCATAGGTTTATTTTCCGTCGCAATTATTATCAATACCATCGACATACATCGACGTAAAATGGCCACATAAACCATCCAATGACATGTCATAAGCCCTGTAAATGCCTAGACTTCCATATTCCCTTCTTAAAAATGTTTTCCCTCTCTGTTCAAATATATATTTACTTAATTCAAAAACCAAAAGTGAATAATTCACTTATTCTTCTCTCCCGGATTTTTCGATGTTCTTCTAGATTCTTCCTGTTTTTTGTCGTTCCCCTTTATTTCTTCTTCTACCCCGCGAGCGAAAAGCTAACAACACACCAAAACACACGTATTTTTTCATTTTCCATAGTTATTGAACGAGCCCAGTATTGGTTCACTGATCGTAACGTATTTTGCTCTTTATTTCTGTGCCTATTGCCTTTTTCGGGAAATATTTGCTTCTGCATAGGTACGAGAGGAATAGTTGTAGAGAAACAATTCAATTGTGAGTCGAATAAAAACGTAATGAAATTTTCAAGACTACTCGGAATATTGTATATCAAAGAATACAATTTCACTCCTGGGCCCACGAGAAATTGATGAAAATATTGGTGTTTTCCTATTGAAAATTTATTTCTGTAATTTTGAAACGGTAAAATAATACTAAAACATCCAAATTTTTAAAAACTTGTATTTTTTTTTCATATTAAACTTATCCTAACAGTATACTTGTTTCCTTGTGGAGTCATCATTATATTTTTTTCAAATAAACGTTAACTTTTATTTTATTGATAAATACTTTTAACTATCTTTTTTTACTATTTATGCTTCAAGCGCTAACTTTATTTGCAAAACATGTTAGTTAATATCTGTACCTCAGAGGCCGACGGATGCAAATCCAAACGTCAAATGTTCAACACAAGCCTAAAGAATCTACTTTCTCTAAGGGATTTCTAATAATTTATATCATTAATTTGTATTTTTAGTATCTAAATTCATTGGTTCATTCAGTATAAGACGTGCATTTTTTCAAAATCAATGGACATGGCCATAAATTGGATATGAAAATCTAAATATCATTTCATAAAATTTTGGATTTGCATCCGTCTGCCGTGAGGTACAGATATTAGTATTTTTATCTTACGGTTTCAAGACGTACCCTAATAAGGGAACAAAAGTTGAACATTTTCATTCAATTTTCGACGTCAGAAGTTCTTCTCTGTCAGTTTTCCCGATTGGTTTGTTTACTGTAAGCAAACCAGATATCCTTCACAACTCTCACATCATTGGTTGGATAATACGAACCAGTGTTGTCGTTCAACGCAGTGCGTTATAGTTAAAATATTTTTAAAATTTTTTTTTGTAAATTTTTTAAAAAAACTTTGCATTACAATGTAATGCTCTAATTTTTACCGCGCGCAAGAAAACATTTTTTGTATCCAATTTGCCATAGGACTGAAGTTCCTCATTGCCATAGCAGTGTTTATGTATACATATGAGAGAATGCTGTATGACTTCACGCTGCTCTAGGTGTTACACGTTGAACAACACTGATCTAAATTCTCACTACGCGTTAGCTAGGCAGTACAGCTGGAAATTGGGAGGGGGAATACATGCAAAATGTAAAGCAAAAAATCCGATTTTTCGTGGTCATGGCTGGAAGAAAGCTACTAAATATCGATGCACAGGTGCAATCCGATCAATCTAACAATGATTATTAAACTGTTGAGCAATGAATTGTATTTTTTGCTATTATCGAGGGGATACTTCTTCTTCACGTGACATGTCGGGTCCCCTTGACGTTGACGATCACTTGGGAGAAAGTTTCATTATCCTGAGCAGTGCGAATCAGCTCCTTTACAGTTCTAATCTTGGTCCATGTTCGGATGTTTTGAAGGCAGGAAAGCTAATTTCTTCCGACCCCTCTACGTCCCTCGATCTTTCCCTTCATGACAAGCTGAAGTATGGCATATTTATCACCTTTCAACACATGGCCAAAATATGAAATCTTACGAAGCTTAACAGTGGTGAATAGTTCTCTATTAGTATAAGGTCTACGTAATACTTCATTGTTGGTTATCATATCGGTCCAAGATATTCTTAACATTCTACGGTGGATCCACATTTCAAATGCTTCAATGTGGTTTTTAAAATTAACTTTTAGAGTCCACGCCTCTACGCCGTACAGTAAGACAGACCATATATAACATTTGACCATTCGTTGTCTCAGCTTAAGGTTTATATTTTCGTTACAAAGAAGATGTTTCATTTTGTTAGATCCTGTTCGGGCTGCTTCTATTCTGCATTTTATCTCAACGAGGGGGTACAACAAAGATAAATGTGAATTATTATTTAAAAACTTTGTAAACAAAATATTTTAATAGGTTAAGTACATTCCCTACATTATGGTGTAGAATTACGCAATCAATAATATGACAATAAACGGAAAAATTCATTGAAAAAACTATGCTACCTGGGGGAATCTAGATACTCTTTTTAAAATATAATATATAAAATTTAGGGTTAAAAGCTATTTTCTATTATTTATACTCTCTTGCTTCTATTAAGCTTTGCCAAATTCGGTCTGAAGATTGTCATTCACGGTATTCTGCTACGACCTGTGGAAACTAAATGGTGTAAACGGCATGCTTATAAGTTATGAAGTTTGTTAGATCTTACAAACTTACTAACACTCTCGTATAACAATTAACAATACCGAAACCAGGTTGTGACACAATATAACTTTAGATAAAATACTACATCATAAATGTAAAATATGACAGAAAACAATATTAAAACAAGTTTTTACATTCCATGCTAATCTTTTTATTAACTCTTAAAAGACTGTGGTAAATAATCCCTTTGCGCGCGGTGATGTAACATCGTGTTACCACTAGTAAAAGACGGAATATTCTAAAGTTTAGACATTTGAAAAAAATGAAAAACATAGAGACATAGAGACATACTGTTTTATAATTTTTTTTCCACAATGTATGCAAATAAACATATAATTTGGCTCTGTTATATCAAATTAAATTAAAAATCACAAATACGTCGCTCATGCTACGCGCGTGCGTCTCCCATCATTGCCATCAACCGACTGAAGACTAAATCTGTTTTAGACGACACCCACCGCAGAACAGCATCTCTGTCTTCCTTGTTATGACTTTTATATTCATGCTCTCTTGTATAAAGCATCTGTATAGATGTTTTGTTAAATAAGGGGACATTAATTCTTCGCATAGCAAGGATAAATATTTTTTGTACCAACATTTAGCATAGTTATACAAATTTTACTTTACAAATCGGGTGTGAAAATGTCCATTTGAAGATTACAAAAAATACAAATTCATAATTTTAAAAAATAAGAGAGATATATTAAGTCTTGTGTCCTATGTCGACTAGTGTGACATCACAGCCACACAAGAGTTAGGTATTATATTTAACAACTACATTTTAAGTTGGTCCAAATTTTTGTAGACAAGGACTGGATTCAACTCCCTAAGAAGCTGTTAATATTAATATATATTACAACAGAGATGAAGAAAATTCATGTTCAAAATTCATTCATCATTCAAAATGTTCATCATCTCTGTTGTAAAATGTTTATATTATATTTAAATAGTTCCTTTATCGTTCTTTTTTCCTTCACATCTCTTCTCCTCTTTTCATAGTAAAGTGTATTTTTTTATGTATTTTTATTTTCTTTATCTTTGTTTTTTATTTTTGTATAAAATTGTAAGATTCAATTTGTCCATGTACTTATAATTTTCTCAAACTGAACGGTTTGGGTAGGTAGGAAGAAATTGCCTTAAGGCAATATGCCCGTACTTATATGTTTATAAACTGTTAATGTTTATACTAACTAACTAACTAACTAACTAACCATCACGCCATTTCCCCAGAGGGGTAGGCAGAGAGGATAGAACGCCACACCACTCTGTCCTGGCACACTTCCTTTGCTTCCTTCACATTCATACATCTTCTCATGCACGCACGTCGATTATTCCGACTTTTCACATGACCACTTTCAAGAATTTGTTGTACTTGATCATGCCATGTCTTTCTCGGCCTTCCTCGACTTCTACAACCAGACACATTCGCATCATAAATCTTTTTAGCCGTTCTTTCATCATTCATTCGCTCCACATGACCGAACCATCGCAAAAGACCTTTCTTAATTTTGTCGATAATGCTTAACTCAGCCTTGCATTCTGCTCTAATTTCGACATTAGGGCACCTATCATACATTGTTTTTCCGCACATTCGCCTGAGGGATCGCATTTCAACAGCATTCAGTCTACTTTCGTCCCTTTTTTTCCAACTCCATGCTTCGCTTCCATACATTAGGGTTGGTACCAGAACTCCATTATGAACTGCTAATTTAGCCTCTTGCGATAGACACTTATTTGCTACGACAGACTTTAAGGCACCATTAACTCTGTTACCGGCACTAACCCTCCTTTCAATATCCTTGTCCATATTTCCATCTCTAGTAAACATACTACCCAGATATACAAATTCTTCGACCTTTAATGTTTATAAAGTGTTAAAATAAATAAATCATAAAATAAATTACAATCAAAATGCAGTTGATTCATTTTATTTATGTACCTTAAAACTGAAAGGCTGAAAGTCACATTTTTGCAAATTTGTGTTATGAATGTCGTTTTGTTTGTGTATTCAGATTCCATTGATGCTTAAAACATTGGAGTCCTTCGGTATATCACTACTGAAATAGCTTGTTTTCAAACATCAGTAGTGTAGTAATAATACTCAAGCTTTCAACCAAATTCAACGGTTTGCTGGTATTAAAACAGTGGACACCGAATAAATTCCACAATTTTTATAACAATCTACCTCTTTTAAGTTTTTTTGTCATAATCAACCAACCTTAACCATTATGTTATTTTTTTGCCATTAATTGCATTATTTTACTTTGCTTTTTTTCACATACCGTTAACTTTCAATTATTGTTTTTTGCTAATAATATCATGTCATTAAATGTATATTTGCCTGTTGTTTTCGGGAATAATTAATGCTTTAATTGATGGCACTTAATTTTATGTTTTTGCGTAAAGAAAATTTTATAAATACATTGTTTTTCTTTTTTAAATTTATTTCAACAGAGAGGGAAAAAAAATTTGAGAAGAAAATATGGAAGTCTAGGCATTTACAGGGCTTATGACCTGTCATTGGCTGGTTTAAGTGGCCACTTTACACACTGTGTAACATTCACCATTCTGCCCATGTTTGAACATCCACATTTCCTCAACTCTTCCATCTGTTGACTTTTGTGAAGTAAAAGAGCTGAAACCTTTATCACGTGGGTGAGATTTGTTTTTCCCTCTCTGTAAAAATAAATTAAAAAATGAACAACTCCCTAGGAAGGAAATCCAGCCAGTCTGCAAGCATTTTGACATAATCAAATATCGGTTTTCATTTAAAATTCTACATTTATATTTTTGCTGATTCCGAGGAGGAATTAGGGCGCGGACCGGGCGGTTAAAACAAAAAACATTGAAGTGCCAAAGTTATTTGATAGTCCATATTTTAAATGTTTTTTTTCTTAAGTATTCTTATCAAAAGCCTGTAAATCCAAAAAAGCAGCAATAAATTGTGTTTTCACTTCAAGAGATACATTTGAAACAGTTTTACAACTTCAAACCGCTCTCCTGAATAATTTACTAAATTTGACTTCCGGCACTTTGGTTTTAAGGCAAAGATTTTTTAATCATATCGCACACATGCAATAATGTTAGTAGAGAAATTGAATCATACAAATTTAAAAAAAAACGGAAAAAAATGAGCTTACAACACTATTTTTAGCAACAAAAATAATTTTTAAATAAAAATTCCACTCCAAATTAAAATTTTAAGAAAAAAAGATAAAGTGTGCAAATCGTTCTGTTTTAAAAATTAACCCACCCGTTTCTGTGATATAACCAGCGCAGCATTGCAAATAACACTTAATTAATGGATATCTAAGCAACTACTATGACTATAACCACAAATTTTGTAATCTCCAAGTAAACCTTAACACCGAAGAAAAAATCTATCACACATTTAGGTATATTAGACAATTTTAAATGAAATATTTTGTCAATCAGGATCTCCGAAAATGACGAAATATCGAGTCCCTTGAGACAAATAAATGAAATATTATTTTGGGAGAAAGATACGTAATCTAATTAGATCAATAAGATTACATAATTTTAATGAGACACAAAGAAACAGTGATTATCAGGAAATAATTTGCTTTTCTCAATTTACCTAAGGTTAACCTAAGATAACCTCCGTCGGCCTCGTAGTGTAATGGCGTTTGCCTACCATGCAAGAGGCCTCGGGTTCGATTCCCAAAATTGTCGACATTAAATATTTATTTAAAAGGGTGTTTTCACACCAGAATATTTCGTAATTGTTTGTTTTTTTATTTTTTCATATATTTCTAATGTTTGTTCAATGCATGTTTCTTTTAATATTTGATTTGCCATGTATTTTTTTTACTATGTTTTTGTTGTATGTGGTAAATATGGTGATATTGACTGTATAAGTTTTATTGTCTTAGATATTGGTTTCATGAAGTTGGGACTTGTATCTCAATAAATTTTTAAATGAATATATTACAAAAAATTAAAATAATTAAAAAAATAGTCCCGCGACTGGTACCTGAAGCGTAAGATTCCACATCTTATCTTCGTGTTGCAAAAAATGATCAAGATACGCTGCGATTGGTGAACCAATGCAGTGCCCTATGCACCATTAAGTGCGGAAAGGGAATGATGATGATAATGTTACGACACAGTTACTCGAGGGAGTTTTTTCACACAGTATGTTAAAAGTTAAATATAGTTTTTCTCAAGCCTTCGGTCTTGTTGTGGTCTACCGATATAATGGCCACCTACGAGACAAAAAGGTTTTATTTATACTGACATTTTTTATGAAATTTATAATTTTTTGACAGCGAAAAGCCAAGACTCGTTTTTATCTATGTTGGTTTTATTTAAAAGCTTTTTATCTGAATATCTAACTTTGCAATATCCTTGACAAAACCTTTAGATAGATTATAATTTAAAAGGAAACTTTTTCCAACTTTTGTTGTTTCCTGAGCATCGCAATATTCACATGTAAATCAGAATTTATTGTATTCTGAGGCAACACATTAGCTTGCAGAAAGAAAATCGTGAATTCGAGCCAAATTCAGAAACATTTTAACGCGAATTTGGATTTATGATCTTTTTTCAAGCATATAAGCCTTAGTTTCAACCGATTCTAGGCTGTCCGTGTACAAATTGACTCCAGTGAGAATCTTAGAAAACAAACTTTACTTATAAATCACACGTCATATTATCTTATAAAAAACCAGGAAAAGTGTCCTATTTACGATTAGGATAATAATTTATGATTTTCTTTTTTATTTACAAAATTTAAAGAAAACGTCTGAACCATTTTTTTTTTGGCTTATAAATATTTACACCAAAGATACATGTAAATCTTTATTTACTTTATATCTTGTGACGGCCTTCTGTAAGAAGTTTAAAAAAACGTCAACACTCGATGTATCAACATATTTCAAAGATTAATAAAAAAATTAAAAGTTAATTATTTAGATTTTTTTTGCCTTTATTGGTGGTTGACAGCCACGCTCTGTGCATTGTTGTAAGACAATTCAAAAAGTAAGCCTTATAAATAAATACAGATCAAACTCCTCACAAAATATACGCCATTCACCAGTGTCACTCAACCAGTAAATATGAGAATCTCTCCAAAATGAGGACAATGATTATGTCCGACCTTCCCACCAGATGTGTTAAGATTCAAGATAAATATGGGATTCAAAATTCAAATAGTTTCGGAGCCTCAATAATCACTGTTTATTGCTAATTGAAACACGTAGACCAGGTAATTGCAAAATAACAAAGCCAACTCTCGAAATAACAATTTTATATTTTCAAGAAAAAATATTTTACAGATTTATGTGTTTACCTAGCTTAATATACAATCCAAAAGACCAAATTGTCAAATGATTTAGAAAATTAAATTAAAATTATGATAAATATTAAATATTTGATTTTTGACACCAATTATCCAGGTTAAATTATTTAAAAATCTTCTCTGTAGACATTCAAAATTTTTTCGTATCAAATAGCCAGAGTATTATATGGAAGGTTCCAGTTTTCAAAGGTACCTCCGGCTAGAATCTTGGCGTAAGCCATCGCTGTACGCGTCGTTCCTCTAAAGAATACTTCAACCCATTTTATTGTTGTCGAATCAAGCTCGGATTTAATAATTTAGATTTTGTAGGTATAAATTGACGTAAATTCTCAGGATTTAGACAGATGTATGGATAATCCATTTTAAAGTTGGAATAATATCATATGAATTTAATAATATATTAAAAATAACTACCACTACTGCTTTACAAAATTGTGACAGGACAATGGTTGACTGTACAGAGCTGCTTGGTTTAATAACAATACATGTGCCAGCCAGGATTTGTAGACGGTACCACCTGTTTCATGTACCAATAAGTAAAACATCGTATGTTAAAAATGCTTTTTTTCGTAGGACTTTTTCAATGTACAATACAAAATTTAAAAATATAGATTATACAAACATCACTCTGTCAGATTTAAAATTTACACTAAAAATGCATTATGTAACTTAGTAGACATTATAATAATAATTATGTACATCTCCCCCCCCCCCTCCTTATCCTCTTTTCAAGCATTTTTGTCCTTATCCCGCCCAATTTACAGTAACTTAATGTTCTTAAAATTAATATTTTAAAAATCTTTGATTATTGAGTACATAAAAATAACATTTTAATATGTATAAATTGTATGTATTTATTTGATATGTAACATATATTTTCTTTACTAACTTTGTATACTATGTAGAAATCTGTTATTAGTTCTGAGTTTATACACTATATCTGTTTGTTTACTTAAAATATGTATGTAGAACTGTTGATTTCCCAAATAAAATAAAACAAAATAAAATAGGGTGTTTAGGAAGCCTATAATTATGGACCAAAATACCTCGTTAGATTTTTTTCTCTGGCAAATTGAAATGACAATACGATTACAAATTCAATAACATAGTATAACATGCCGTAAGGCCATGTTTTCTCGATAATAAAGGGACTACATTTTCGATTTTGTCACGTTGCACGTTTCCTCCGTTTCTCAAGGGCGATCTTTTCTTTTTCGAGCTATGCACGGTCTAACGTGGTATTTCCATGCTAGAATCTTAAAGTAGCAAAATATCATTTAGACTCCTGCTTAATGGGGCAGGATGAAATATAGTCGTAACAATCTCTTTTTTTAAATCTAGTATAACATATAAAAAACTAAGAGTAAAAATGTGAAAAATCGACTATAGCTAGAAGAATGAAAGTTATAAGATATGTGATACTTTTTTTAAATATATTTATTTAAAAACTTTTCATTGATAAGTAGGTACTTGTTTGTGATTAAATTCCAAAACTAAAAATTGTTAATATTCAAATATTGAATTTAAGTAGGTACCTAGGTACGTGTTTATGGTTGAATTCCAAAACAATTAATTTTTTTTTTAAATGACATTATTTTTGTCAACATCGAACTCTGGTCTTCTCACCGACAGAGGTGTGTACTTATGTAGAAATACGATTTTTAAAAATGTATTAAATTTAATATTATTTTAGCGTTACCAAAAATCCAGTAAAAAGAAATAAATGGGTAGAAATTATAAGGAATTTACGTAAAAAATCTGATTGAGATTCACAAAAAACAACTGTTGTTTGTAAACATTCAAAAACATTTTTTTAATATCCAAAAAAAACATCTTTCATTTTTTTTGTAAATACATTCTCCTCGAATGCAACCCTGGTAGATCGATGAATATAATGTTTATGCTCCTTTATTTTTGTTTACATATTAGATTGAAGATTTTAATATCTACGAATACGCACAGAGAAAAGATCTATATTTCTCTGAAAACCGCACGTAAATCGGTTAAGCCGTTTAGAAGGAGTTCAATGACATCACACGTACAGAGGAATTATATATATTAAGATAAACGAAATATTAATAAATAAAGTTTTGACCCGAACAATCGTTAAATTTCAAACAAAAAATTTTCGGTATGAAAGTCTACAAGCACTAGAATTCTCGATAGCTAATTTCAGAATGTTCAATCATATGTGATTTTTCAATCATAAACGTTCTTTTCAAATCATATTTTTGTAATGTTCCACATAAAACTAAAAAATGTATGCATGTGAATTTATTTCCAATTACTTCAGCGAGGAATACAGATTTTAAAATATTTTTTTAGAGTATATTATTTTGAATAACTCACCTCAGTTCAGCACAGCACAGCACAAAACAATGAGCTACCAATTGAATACCTTTACATGAGCCCTGAGCACAGGCACTTGGGAAATCATCTGAACGATATTTTTTACAAATAAATTCTACCGGAGATGCAATGAATAGTGTTATTTTCCAAATACTGAATATGTGAGCTCTTTATTGAGCGTAGGATAAAATTTTCAGAGGATTCTGTGTAATAATCTCAACCTATGTCAAGTTGTTCAAATATAAATAACGGTTTTACGTGGCTTTCATATTTCTTATTGATTGCTTCCATTTTAGTTTGTTTATTTGTATTGAGACTTTAAAACACGTTATTATAATCTTATTTTTCATTTGAAAACAAAAAATATTAAAATGCTTGTCTTGATAAAGTATCAGCAACCAATTCCTAGTTTGTCATCGGATGCTAAAACATAAGTGTAAATTTTAATTGAAATAAAAAAGTACATACAGTATTGTATACATGTAAAATAATAAACATCAACATAAATTTGTCATGTAAGATAAAAAAAACTATAATAAGACAAATATACTATAGCTACTTCATTCTTTGTAAATTCATAATTTTCCCACAGTGCCGGACTTCGGAATGAGCTATCTTTTTGTATAAAAATATGCAAATTTTTTTACCACCGTTAAGAAACGCCTAATTCATTATTATATATCTTTAGCACCCTCATTTCTTTCCATTTTTTATTCCTCATCTTTCATGTTTATTATTTCTGACTCCTTATTCGATCGCACATTCCATGCATTTTTATCCACGTCGTAGAATATGTACAACGAAAGTATTTTTATTGATAAATTTATATTTTTAAACTCTATCTGTCCACCAAAAACAGGTGTAAATAGAAAATAATATGTGTGTTCATGAATATAATGTTTTTAAAAATCTTTAAAAAATTGCCAAATTTTTCACCAGTTACTGGTAGATATTGTTTTAGCAATAAGTCTGTGAAAGTGTATATATATTTGTGAACTTTAAGTTAAAAATAAAAGTAAAAAAAAATATTTTAATACGTTCAGCAACGTACGTAAAAACAAGGTAGCGGGTTTCTAAATCTCTCAACACCATATTTTTAAAAAATACGTTGTTTATTTATATTGCTGAATTGAGACAATTTGTGTACGACGTTTGTATTCATGTGTGTGTATGTAAATGTGTGTTTATGTACACGTGTGAATGAATGTGAAAAATTCGCAAATTTGACAAAACCGAGTATCGCACGCAACTACACTGGCTTAGTATCAGGCATAGAAAAAAACATTCACATTCTATCACTTCTTCATAATATTTTAAATAATCCCACTTCACCTGTTTATCTGAGAGAGCTCATCCAACCTCTTTCACAACACGGACTATCTCTTCGTTCTAGTAACGAGATAACCCTTTTAATACCCTTTCATAGCTCTAATTTTTTTGCCTCCTCTTTCACAGTAGTAGCCGCTCGATTGTGGAATAATCTACCCCCTAATGTTAGAGACGCCCCTTCTTTATTTACATTTAAGTCAAGATTGAAATGTCACTATCTAAATATTTAAATTGTTCCTTTATCCTTCTTCTTTCCTTCCCATCCCCTCTCCCCTCTTCATAGTATAGTGTTATTTTTTTAAAATATTTATATTTATTTTTATTAATCTTTGCTTTTTATTTTTGTATAAAATTGTAAGATTTAATATGTCCATGTATTTATAATTTTCTCAAACTGAACGGTTTGGGTAGGTAGGAAAAAATTGCCTTAAGGCAATATGCCCGCCCTTATATGTATATTTATTGTATATGTATATAAAGTGGCAAATAAAATAAATAAATAAATGTGACAGGGTGCGTGTGTGTGGGCGTAAGTTTAAAAAAACTTATAGTTTAAAACATGTATTTGTATTGAAAAAGGTATAGGAGAGAGCTCGGTAAGAGGTTAGATTATAATTTAAAAATATATCTTTTTTACCTACTTGTGGAACCCTTTTTAAAAAAATTAAGTTAAGTATTATTATAAAAGTATTTTTAAAAAGTAGGTTAAATTTCAAAACGTTTTTCTGTAAAAAAAGATTGATTGCGCGAGTGGTTGGTAGGATTAAGCGGTTTGTGGCTGAATTGACCGCCAGTGGATGAATGTTCACCTATCCTACCCATCCTGTAATCTCCCAACTTTTGATGTTTGTTATTCTCCTCGTCTCTATGGCTATGGGTAGCTACGGTTGCTATGGGAACAATTTTTCATATCCATGGCAACCAACATCAACAATCACACATTTTTTCTCTTCTTGATAATTTATGCCAACTACCGCATGTTCATAATTTTATCTGCCCGCATCTGAACATTTTTACATCATCTGACCGCCGCTCCGCCACATTTATCTTTATATTTTGCAAATAACCATAGTGAAAGTAACGTGTTCACCAAAAAAGGAAAAAAAACTACCCAAAAGCCAGGACTTGGAGATATCATTCGGATTCCTGTCCCTGATTCCCTTTCCTGTCCCCGATTTCCTTTCCTGACTTCCTAATGGATGAACATCTCTGCTGGCTAGCTCATACTAATGAATTAAGCCGCAAAATATTTTTCAGTCTACACTCACTTAGAAGGTTGCAAAAATTCTTACCCATTAATACTAAATGCACCCTTGTACAAGCATTACTACTACCCATTCTAGATTACGCTGATGTTTCCATGACTGATTTAAGCTGTGAGCAACTCGATAAACTTGAACGACTTCAGAATTCATGCATAAGGTACATATTTGGTCTTAGGAAATATGACCACATTTCTGATTATCGTAGGCAACTTAAATGGCTCAAAATTAGACAGCGGAGAGACTATCACTCCCTCTCACTTCTGTTCAATGTACTTAATAGTCTTAACGCTCCTATATACCTATGTGAAAAATTTCAACGCTTATCAGTTCATGGTTTACCTCTTCGTTCTCATTCTCAAGGCACTCTCTTAATACCCATACACAATTCCTCTTTCTTCTCTAACTCATATAGTGTCCATGCGGCTCGACTGTGGAATCATCTCCCATCCACCATCAAAGATGTTACTACATTATCTCTGTTTAAATCACGTCTGAAGAAACATCTCCTTTCTCTTCCTTAATCTCTCCATCTTTCCTTTTTCCTTTTTCCCATTGAGTAATAGTTTTGATTTAAGGTAATTTATAAACAAATACGTTTATTTCTGTTTTTATAAATTTTTAATCTTTTTTTTTTCTATTGAATATGTTCTGTAACTTGAATTATAAAAATAAAACTTTTATTTTATTGGTTGGTTGGAAGAAATTGCTATTTGGCAATAAGCCCGCCAATGTACAAATAACATTATGTACAAAAAGTTATATAAATAAATAAATAAATAAATAAAGGTAGGATTTTTGTCTGCTAAAGTTTGTTTGGTCGCATACTGGTCTTTTCCACATTACCATCTCCACGCAACGCATCTTTTATTTCCCCGCAAAAATTAACACAGATCAACGATTCAGTCAAATAATACCCACACAAAATTACAATCGCGACCCCGAAGATTACATTTTTAAATTTTATTCCTACATTATGAATGAATAATGTGCAACGAGTCCCATAACGGTAGGTAACCACAAAATGCCGTGAATACGATATGTCAACAATAAAACAACTGAGGTATGACAATACGCGAACGTTGGTTCAAAATAAACGTACAAATACGTATTGTAGTGCCTATTTAATACATAAATAAGAATAACTTATAAGTTTTATATAAATGATTCGAATGATAAAAATCAGGGTTCGTTCGTATGTATGTAGCGAAAACGATACCGAATTACAAATTTAATAGCTTTAGAATTAGATACAAATTTACATGCATATTGAACGGTATACGAAAAGCCTTGAAACGAACCGATGACATGTTCAAGAGTCTGGGACATCAGGCATGAGGCTGAACAATGTCCACTCGATTTCTTTTTTATTTATTTACCTAAGAGTTGCTATCGTCATCAAGCCGAAAACATGTGTTTCGGGATTTTGTTATATTTCACATACAGAACTGTATTATTAATTTCGATTGGGCGCTAGAAAAAAATGTTTAATTTTGATTGTGCATAACTAAGAATTGACATAAAAGTGACTTCTCACCGCGCGACTAAAAAGAAGATTTTAGTATGATTAAGTTGGCATAAACACAGTCTGTCTTTATTGCATACGGGGAACCTTAGTAAGGATACATACGTTTTGAATTTGTTTCATTTCAAGTTTGTTTTTAAATTTTTTCATATATTATTAATGTTTCATTATTGCATGTTCCTTTTTTTATTTGATTTGCTATGTAATTTTTAATGATGTTTTTGTTATATATTTGGTAATATTTACTGTAAAAGTATATACATAATATATTCATCCTAACTCAACACAGGACTTGGGTTCCATGGAGTTGGGAATTGTATCTCAATAAATGTTTAAATTAATGTATTGTGAATAAATAAAATAGATAAAAATTAATAAGTACGTGGCTTCAATTTATCAATGAAAAATCTTGTCCATATTCATCATCAAAATTCCCTTTCTGCACCTAACTGTACATAGGGCACTGTATTGTTACACCAATCGCAGCGTATCTTGATCATTTTTTGTTACATAAAGGTAATATGATCAGTCTTACGCTTCGGGTACTTGTCCAGGGACTATGAAATATTTTGGTGTGAGAACACCCTTTTAGATAAATATTTCATATCAACTATGTCGGGAATCGAACTAGAGACCTCTCGCATGGTAGGCAATTTCATATCAACTATGTCGGGAATCGAACTTGAGACCTCTCGCATGGTAGGCAAACGCGCTGACCTTTGCGCCACGAAGCCGACAATTAATTGCATACAACATAGAAAATCATGAGATTTTTGCAAACATCAAGTATTTTCGCATTGATAAATATTTTTTAAATGGCGAAATATTCCAATTTTATTCCAAATATTCTAAATGTAATTAACAATGTTTTGACAGTGTCCAAATGTTTGTAGGCATGGTTGATCTAAGATCTAAATTTTACGCAACAGAGTGGGAAAACATTTTTGAGAAGGGTATATGGAAGTCTAAGACTTATGACATTTGCTGGTTTAAGTGACCACTTTAAGTACTGTGTAACATTCGCCATTTTGCCTTAGTTTGAACATCTATATTCCTTCAATTAATCCATATGTTGATCGTTGTGAAGTTAAATTAAGTTAAACTTCCATTAGTTCGGGTGAGATTCTCAACTGTTAATTTTTATACTTCTTCTTGGACCAGCTGGTTTTATCAACAATATTTTGAGTTTGTCCAAATTTTTGTAAAAAAAAACTGGATTCAACATCCTTGAAAATTTTCATAATCATCATCATTTCATTTTTACACTTATGGTGCATATGGCACTGCATTGGCACACTTATTTCAGGGTATTTTTTATCATTTTTGTAACATGAAGGTAAAATGATCAGTCTTTCGCTTCAGGTACCAGTCCAGGGACTATAAAATATTAAAGTGTAAAAACATGTTTTTGGTAAACAATGGTACATCAATTAAGCCATTCATCAAATTAATCATAAATATGGAGTTAATGTTATTTCTACGTTTTTGTAGTTTTTTACATTGACTCCATTTCTCAGTGTATTTTCTCAACTCTTCCATCTGCTGTCTTGAAGTAAAAGAACTGAAACCTTTATTGATGAGGAAGAGATTCATCTGGCTGAATTATTTTACTTACTAGGCAACGCCTGAATGCTCATTCCAAATTTAATGATGTTGAATATGTCCAAATGTTTGTGGTATTAAATTCCTCCCTTGAGAAATATTAATACCTTAATTGATGAGAAATCGTAAGCTCTGTAAATCCCTAGACATCTATATTCCCTTCTCAAAAATGTTTTCCCTCTCTATTGCAAATAATTAAGTATTAAAATATACTTTATTATCAAAATCACAGTCAGTCATTGACACATTTCTGATCATGCGGCTACAAGAGTGTAAATCCCAGCAGAATGCTCGTACGAGGTTTTCCTGTAATTGTAATTGTTTAATTCCAAAAACATGTACGTTGTTTGCTCGGAAAACGTCTCTTTTGTGGCCCCAAGAGTGTTCAATATCCTGAATGAACATATTAAGTTCTCCAAAACAAAAGTCATTTTCAGGAGGAGTATACAAGTCTAGATTTTGTCTAAGGGAAGAGACCATTGCAGGAGACTGATGCGAGATATTGCATAGATTTATACACTACTAAGCGAGTTTTCCAGATGCCCGTTGAAATACTCGTATATGTGTGTTTATGTAATAATATTTCATTTTTACTTTTGCTATTATTTAATTATGTACGTACTTTCACTTTCCATTATGTTGTATTCCAACTCAACATAGGTCCTTTGGGCTTATATGGCTTATAGAGTTTGGAATACGTTATTATTGTATTTTTTTATTGTGTGTATGTATTTGTATAAATTAATTAATAAATAAATAAATAATCAGGATAATTAGTATTGCGCCATTTTTGTAACACATTTTTTTTGACGTGTTATCAATAAATCCTTAAAACTCCTTGGATTTAATAACAGAAGCACAACTGACTTCAAAATATTAATACCCCCATAACTTTATTCTGTTCCCTAGTTCACCCGCACCTAGAGTATTCCTCTGTTATCTGGTCTCCATAGTATGATGTTCACATCAAGAATGTTGAATCAGTTCAAAATCGATTTTTGAGAAAGATAGGCTGGAGTTTGGGCTTATCCAGAGACCAATATACGTAAAATGAGTTAGAAACTACCTTAAATATATCTTCTCTTCAAGACCGTGAAAAAAATCCGACCTCCTAGTTCTATTTAAAATTCTCAACTCACTCTTCGATGCGCCTGAATTACTAAGTTCAATAAAATTAAATATCCCAACTAGAAACCTCATACAAAACTTACTCTTGAATACCGATAACCATAGAACTAACTATGGTTTTTATTCCCCTATGCCTAGAATTTTTAGGTCTGCCAACAAACATACCAATCTTGATTTCTTTGATAACCAGTTGTCTTGTTTCAAGCGATCACTGAATCAAATTCAATTATAACACTCCTCTCCCGCTTCCACTCCCACAAAGTCTACTATATTGAGTCTACCATTGAGTCTTTTTACTTTTTTTATAATAATTTTCTTTGTATAAATATGTCCTTAAAAATGCCCATTGGGCGTTTATATAAATAAATAAACACAATACAGCAAGCAACATTTACATCGTATTTTAATGTTTTATTTTCAGTTTCGTTTTTTGTATTAGATACATATGCATATTTAGTGATATACTGTTATCGTTAGTCTGCAAATGAATTTATAAATAGGGAAATAAAACATTATTTTTCAATTCGAAAAATATTTCAAATTGATTATGACGGTACATCGAACACTGCTTTGAAACACTAAAAATGCAATGTATTTTGACCATCAGTTACATGAAAGTAAGTTTATCATACGCTTCCGGTGCCACTCAAGGAAAAGATTGCCGTGTAAAAAAACCTTGAAATCAGACGTTGCCAGGACTCAAACCCGTACTTCAAGCATGGTAGGCGAACGCGACCGCCACTACAATACGGAGTGGACAAGTGTAATTGACTTGATGTCTGCTCTCGTGTAAAAATATAAAATCGCCTCGTAGCGTAGTTCAATGGTTAGCGCAATACTCTGTAATGAGAATGTTACGTGTTTTTTAAATATTTTTTATTTAATTTGTTGATAGACTGTCAAACGACGCCAAAATTAAAAAATATATATTTTTATGTATCGTTTTATCAGCACTATGATTTTTGCTATTTAAAATTACTCCATCCATGGCGTCACAAGTTTTCCCCGGTGAATTATGCTGACTGGAGTTGGCTTCCCGGAAACTGGAAATCTTGTTACCGGTTTACCTACATAGAGAGATGCAACAAAAAACTAGTATTGGAAAATAAACATCGAATATGCTACTCTACTATAAGGAACAATAATATATAAATATTTTATTTTCAATTTTTTAAGATGTTTTTTTTTAAATTTTATTTATTTCAAAATACAGTTATATTAGATTGCATATATTTTAGCTCGTTCGGTAAAAACCTGTGTTGAGGTGAAATGGTTTACAAAATTTAATTATGATGCCATACTAAATTTGACACTTTGGATTACAATACAATTAATATATATTTTTGAAAAGTAAAGCCTAATTTATAAAACACTCATATTAATAAACAAAAGAAAAACAAAAATGTTACATGAATAAGATTGTTGGAAAAAAATTGAAAAATTATGCAATTAACATAAGAAAAATGCAAACGAATATTAATAACAATAATACAAAAAAATGTAGTATTTGGCTTGGTGTGGTTTTTTATTTAATAGGTGTAGGAACTTCTTTTTTATGTATCTTTATTTTTATTCTTGTGTGCTTTTACAATTAAATAATTTTTTTTTCTTCTTTAAATGCCCAACAAATATTATTAATCTAGTTCAAAGTACTTTTTTTTCATGCATTTCTTTTTCGAGAAACTTTGCCGCTCAATGAAATGCTCTAATATTTACCGTGTGTAAAAAAAATATTTTTTATTAAAAATTTTCCGAAGCACTGAATTTCCTCCCCCTATGCACTGCTGGGTGCAGGTAGCGGGAAAATGAGAAAATATTTACTTTTTGCAAGATGCCTCGATTGAAAAAAAAAATCAGAATTATCACTGCACTTTGCTTACTTGGTGTCGCGCAGTCTGCCATTTGCATTTCAGCTGGCGGACATTTTGTGGATAAAAGTGTCTCTAATTATGAAAGTCCCGCCATGCGCTGCTATGGAAATATTAACGGATTAAGTGTGTACTTTGTACTGACTACTCTGCAGTATTGACTGCCTTCTACCCGCCAAGCTAATTGCTAAGCTCAAGTTTATTTAAAGACAAACGTGGTATTTAAAGGAAAAAATATTGTAATGATAGTTGAGGACTACGTTAATTTGTTAAAGTGTAAAAGTTCAGTGTTCGGAAAATTGGGAATAAACTGTTTTTTTGTAAAAATAAAAGCATTTTATAGGGAAAAATCACATACTACAAATACCGATAAAAAGATATGAAATGAATTTAGAATAATAAATTGTATTTTCAAAATCAATATGAATATTGTGGAGAAATATTTTCATAAATAAATGTAAAAAATAAATTTGATGAAGATACTTTGCTAGAAAAACGCGTTGTCTTTGATGTTGGTTATTGTGACGTCAAGATTTTTGATAATGTTCTAAACAATTTTCAGGCCAGGAACATGAATCGTGACGTATAAGGGGCGTGGCCAATGGAATGGCCGTTTTTGCGGGAATTCAAAATTATAAATTTAAAAATATTTTTATGCCACTAATAACTAACAAAAAAATATTTTTTTCCCTATTTTTTAAATATGCTAATGTCTTCTTGCCCATATTGATCATCGTGGTTTAGGATGTGACAGGGTTTAAAAAACACCCTGTATATCCATGTACGTCGGTTTTGAATTAATTATTTTCGGTACAGTACAAATATAACTCGGATATTTTCATAATGAGAGTAAACTATCCCGAGAAATACCAAAAGTATCTTGTTTTCTGAATATCCATAAACTAAATATATCAAATGTTACAATTCTAATGATAATGAGATACGAAGAAGGTAGAGGAATATATTTCGTTCAACCACTCGAGTGAATTTCATCTGATAACCTCGACCATAACAAAACAAACAGGTCTTCAATTTTCAAAAATTAATGTTATTATTTGAAATGTACAGGGCGGCCAATAACTTGATGTCAAAAAAATGCAGGGTGTAGAACACCCCAAAGGCTGTAAAAAAAGGCGAATGTGCTCAATAAATTGTCAACCGTTTTTAAGATATATTTTTTTTATTGTTTTTCTTTAGTTGATTTTGCCCGTCATCTCAAAACTTTTTAAGTATAATATTAACTTTTTTACATATTTTTTTCTTCATTTGATAAATATTAAGTATGCCTTTCAATCGGAGGTCAAGAGTATTATTAAATTCTCACTTTTATTGATAGTATTTTTCAATAGTGTATCGGGGACGCCAACAATGATATATGTTTTCTAAATATTATGTGTAAAGAGCCGCATAGTAATCTAATGGAATATTATAAATGAGCTTTCGCATAATTCGAAAAAAAAAAGTAAAAAAATATCAGCGTCGGCGCCTTTGATACACCATTAAGAAATACTCTTTTCAATTGAAAAAAAAACTTAAAATATTTTCAATGTAGTAGAAGTGCTAATCGCGCCAATTGCCCGTTAACAGGTGCACGTTTGAAGTTGCTGGTTCACGGCATGCGTTATCCTTTATTTACTTTGTCACTGAACCCTAAATACAATGAATGAAATTCCTACTTTGCACTGAATTTCTGGTACTTTATTGTTTGTAACTTGTCTCGCGGCAGTCAGGATCTAATCAAATCGTGGAGTTATGAAGAAGGGAACTTGAGATGGTTTCTTGATTATATTCACGACTCAGTGGATAAAGTAAATGGTTCGCGATCGCGGTGAGAAGAAAAAAATGATTTAAACACATGAATACTGACCGTCCGGTTCTATTTACAATTGTTCTTTTGTTAAATTCATTTGAGTAATTTTGAATATTGAACATATTGGGCTGGAGACAAAAATGTGGTACCTACCCACAGTAAGAAACGCAACATTTTAACCAGGGCCCAGTATGCAGCAAATAAATACAACAAAGTAAATGTAGCGTAAGTGCAGTAATTGTTAGTCATAAAGGGAAAATTATTGGTTCACATGGATTTCTGGTGCCGTGCCTTGTGTGTGGGAGCAAGGTATGGAATTAGGAAGCTCAGCGGCGATTACTTTTACTTTTTTATTTATTAATATATAATCAAGCGTGATTTATTTTAAAAAATATTTTTATGTATCGTATTTTCAGCACTATGATTATTTAAAGTTGTGTTATTTTGAAAATACTCCGCCAGCGACGTCACAAGTTCTAGTCGATGAATTCTGTTGATTACTGAGTTGGCTTTCCAGAAATTGGAAATCTAATCTCCCAAATCTCCCAATCATTGATTGATTCGAAAGAACTTGCTAAAAAGTTCTTTTTTATTGGAATCATTTTTTTATTTTTTTAAACGTTTTCGAGATACTTCGTTGTAAAAACTAATGCTCTAATTTTTAGCGCGTGTAAGAAAACGTTTTTTCGTATCCAACTTCCCGTAAATCCGAACTTTCTCGTTGAAAAAACAAAGAAAGTAGGCTGAATACTATCGAAATGCTATCTCTCATGCAAAGGTGTGGTAAAACTATGAACGATTGGTCTACAAATGTTGAGATCCGTGCATCATGTTTGTATGGCTGAGACAAGCATTTTCGACAAAATCAAGAATGGAGTAATGCTTTTGTTTAAATGAACAGCGGAAGAACTGCCAAAAAAATTTGCGAGGCTGATGTTGATAAATGCTGAAAACAAAAATGACCGAGAAAGACAAGACAAGACCAAATTTAACCAATTCTTAAAGACGGACATGTTTTTGTGCATGCGTGAGATGTATGAATGTAGAAGTAGCGAGGTCTGAATGCTAAAACCTAATGATTTGGCATTCTATTATCTCTGGCTACCCTCACGAGGAAACAACGTGTTAATTCATTTGTTCATTTATTAGAATATTTATATGCTTCCGCCTGTTCTCATGTTAAATTTTCAAAATTAATTTCTACTTTATCTCGATGTGAAAGCGTAATAATTTTTTTCTTTTCCCAAGTACTTGCGAATTTTTTTCAATTACCAAAGTTTCGAACAAATGAAATTCGATTCATATCTGTAATTAAAAATTTTCTGAATTCTTGGAACTTCAGAACATATCAGATAATGAATCAAATAAACTGGGCTCCCGATTAATTTAGCCAGATAAGAAATGTGTCAAGATGATTCATATTAAGGGAAAAGTATTCTGTATTTCAACTTTATGAACACTCAAAATTTAAGCAAAAGAAATTATTCTTTTCTTAACGCAATAGGAATTTTTTTATAGATTTCTTTTTTTATTTTAAAAATATTTAAAAAAATAAATTCGTTGAATATTATTATTTAAAGCATTCACTTTGTGGGCAAACATAACAAATGTAAGTTCATATGTGCATATTATCACATATCTTTTTTTAAATAACTACCTACCGGCTTTGAGACGAATCCGTCTCTTGGTCAAATTAAATATTTTTTACGGTGTAATATACTTAAAAAAATGTATTATGAATAGCTTAATTAAAAATAACAATTATACGAAAAAAAAAATTTGAATCGGGTTGTGGTCCTGTGGCTAGTGTCTCGGACTCACGGACCAAAGGTCTGTGGTTCGAATCCCACTTTACCCCAACTTGATTCCCATTTTCTAATAGTGAGTTATTTACAACTCGTTGAAAATGGCCCTCAAAATGAAATATTTGGGTAAATCATAAGAACGCAAATATTTCTTTTTAAAAAAAAAAAAAAATTGCAGTAAAAATGAGAAATATAGTATTTTCCAGTAAAACTTGTATAAATATTGGATTAATTTTTTATTTATTTATTGATTTGTATTTATTATATCATAAACAATAATAAATAATAAAAATAAATGTGACCTCGTTAGGGTTCCCTTTTTTATATATATATATATACTTACTTTTTAGTACTTACTTTATAGGATACTTTTTTTGTGTGAATATACGAAGAAGATTTAATACAATCAGAAATTTCAAAATATTAATACGGTATTTATTTTGATACCTAATTTCTGTAAACCTATATTATTTTTATTACAAAACGCTCAATAAAATAACAAAAACAGAACATATACCAAACGTTTGTGGAGCAAGTAATTTAATATTAGTTCGGGCAAATGAGATAATCCATTTTATTTCTAGCCCTTTCGAACATTTTCTCATGACGAATTGTTTTAATGGACAGTGAAAGTAGGTTGTAGATTTTAATTGCATAATACTCAAAATCCCCTTATCCAAAAGTGGTATTAAAATATAAAAATTGAATTTAATTAGAATTAAGTAGGTATTTAAATATTATATTATTGTTATCAAAAACGTTTTTCACTTCTTGGTGTTGTGTGTTTTATTTTTCATTTTTCATTTTTCACATGTTACACTTATATGTTTATAAATTTGCATAAACCACTTTAATTTAGAGTTATACTTCGAACAGTTTCGAGGTTACTACCTCACCACCAGGAATTAAACTAATTTATAATTACTCGCGTTGCTATTTATAATATAAAATATTTTATGAAAGAGACAGAAAAATAAAAAAATAAGAGAGAAAGAAGAGAAACTGATAATTTAGAACGATTAGAAATTAGTAAAGCCATTAATCAAAAACTTCAAATAATGAATAATCAATTAAATTTAACTTCGAGTCCTCTTTTAAAAATATTACCGTTATGATTCATTTTATCTTATTTCTCTCTCTTTCTTTTATTTTGATGTCTCTTTCATACAATATTATATAATATAAATAGCAACGCGAGTAATTACAAGTTAGTTTAATTATTGACGGTGAGGTAGTAACCTCGAAACCGGTCGAAGTATAACTCTAAATTAATGTGGTTTATACAAATTTATAAACATATTAGTGATTTAAATATTAATTCTTAATACGTGTTTATAATCATCATCATTCAAACCCTTATCTGAACACGGTGGTGCATAGGGCATTGCATTATCAAATACTGCAATTGTAACATGTATGTTCATTTAACCTGACTTTTTTTTCTCTTTCTTATTTCCTCAATCCTGGAATGTATTGAAAATAAATTTGATACTCTGTAATGTTATCAACGTAAATAAAAAAAAGTAAATAAAATGAAAAATTGAAAAATAAAATGCCCCATATTTCGATTATCTGTTACGGGGAGATAAGGCGATGACCAGTCTTAAGGACAATGAAACGCTTTATTTAAAGCCTCCACCTCATCCGGATCCGTTCTAGAGGTCTTGTAGCCTCTTTTTAAATGAGCATATTGCATTTTTAAACTTTACTGGACGGTAAATATTTTTATTTCAATTTGTATTCTTCGTTTATGTTAGAATTAACATTTATTGCTTTCAATGTCCTATCACTTTCAGTTCACTTCACATGCATTTGTAACTTTGTATGTTACCATAAATCTAATTTTCCTAATTTTGACGATGATGGAGTATGTTATTTCATTAGCTTGTTAGTAAACCGGGAAAACCAATAAGATCGGGCAAGCCACAGCTGGCCGCTACCCTCCCACCGGCCATTCTATATTCAGTTCATTCAAATGCAACATTTTCGCGTTATTTGGCCCGTAACAATGAATGAAATTCTGATTAAAACATCCATAAAAAATTAAAACGCATCAACAAAGTGAAGTACTTCAGTAGGAGTTAGCTTAATCAACAATAATTTGAGTACGTCCAAATGTTTGAAGTATCGTCGCTTCACTTCGTTTTTGTCCAACTGACCAAAACACAAATCTACAAAATGGAGTTTCAACGTTTTTTTGTCGTAATAGAAATAAATAATGACCACAACATTCGCTTAAAACCCCCTTAACATTAATAAACAATAAATAAACTCGTTTTAATTTTATAAGTAAAGGCATTCTCAGGATTCCTATACACTCAACTCAATTTCGTTAAAAATAATCTGTTGTACAAAAACGAACCAAAGCGACAGGGATATGCAGAATTCCACTCCCGAGAGGCCTAAACACATTGAAATGTTATAGATAGTAATATTTATTTATTTAAAACTTCAATTACACGGAATAAATACTTTGGCGGACTTATTTCTAAAAGCGCTGTCTTCCAGCCAACCAAAAAACAGATTGTTCAAAAATAAGAGATTGGTCAAAATTTTGTATTAAAAAAATATAAATTTATACCAAACAATAGGTTCATACATAAAATTTTAAAAAACACCTAATCAATTCAACATTAAAATTGATTTTCAATTGGGAGATAAGGCTTGCCCATATTATTTTTAATAAAATAAAAAAGGACATTATGTTATACGTGTTAAATTACGAGGAATGTGGGATGAGATAATGTGTTTGGAAGGAGAGAAAAAGAAGAACCAAGGAAAGAAAAGAAAGAAGGGATAAAAATACATATTTAACAAAAATATAAAAAAATCAGTAAAACTCAGGGAGTTCAGGATTCTGAGGATATATAATAATGTTTTAGGCGTTTCTTGAAAGTGGCTGGAGAAGGTGCATTTTTTATATGAAGAGGTAGCTCATTCCAAAGTCTAGCAGCTTAGGCGGAAAAGGAATAGCTGAAAAATGATGTGCCATGTCGAGGAATGGAAAGTATTTTCTCCTGAGAAGAACAATATTCGTAGGCTTCAATATTCACCTCTAAAAAAAAAAAAGATTTATTTTGCAATAAATATCAATCTAAATAACTCTAGGGAGTGGCATCCAGTCTTGCCTACAAACATTAAGATTTACTTTAAATATTGCTGTTTTATATCTTCAACGAATTATTCCGTATTTGTCGATTTTTTATCGGCTTTGGGAATGACAGTATTTTTTCATTAAAAAAATGTATATTTTAAAAACAAAATGCATATTAAGGCAAAACTTATAAAGCAAATAACAAAACGAAATACATTACATGTGAATATTCAAAACAACGAATTTTTCTAGTTTTTTATTTCGTAGAGTTATTCAACAGCCGATGGCGTTTCGCATCACTACAGTGCTTGATTTCAATTCATAGTAAGTACTAACTGCATCAGATGATAAACTACGCGAATTCAACTTTCGCGTTAGTCGGGTGCTGGCCGCAAGTAAATAAGTTCCGAATGACCGAACTGCTGATATAGCCGTGACGACCTCACAACTTCCAAGCCGAGGAATAAACTATGCGCAGCATAACTTTACGGCCGACCCCCGGGAGGAAATTTAAATGCAGTTTGAGAAACAGTATCATATCTGAACGCGAACTGCAGTTGCGGGACAGAGGAGAGCGTGCATACGAAATGTTCGCTGCAAATTATTTCAGCTACAATTTCAGTCGAATAATATGATAAAGCGAGACCCATAACTAACTATTTACGTACATACCTAATCGCGTTATACTTTGTGTATAATAAATACATTATGCATTGATACTTTTTATGAAAAACAACGTAACCCAACATTTACACATTTATTTATTTATTCATTCAAAATAACACTAGTTTAAATATTTATGAACTTATTAAGGCTTTTTAGGCTATGCCCGTGTCAAGCCACAATAAATAACAATAAAAATACACAGTAAAATTAATTAGATCAAATTATAATGACATAGAATAACAATCTATAAAAAAAGGAAAATGTAATAAATAATAAAATTCCACAGAATACAATGAAAAAAAGAAAATCAGAAATAATTTTTAAAATATAAAATTTACAAATTAAGAATCACACATAATCAAATATACAAAATAATGGTATTTTAAAAATCAACAAAATAATATTAAAATATAGAAGTTTAAAAAAAAAAAAAAAGAGTATCATTGAAATCAACAGAAAAAGAATACATATATAAAAACATAATTGAAATGGTAATTAAGATATGTTTTCTAGAAACTCACTCAATACTTTAGTAAAAAATATAAGATATATGAGCAATAAATCATATGCCAAATAATAGTACGTACTAAATTAAATTATACAAAAATACATAATGAAATGAAACATTACTAAATGTTTTTAAATATTTGTATATAACCACTTACCGACTTTACTATATCTACCGGTTTCGAGATATATCCGTCTCTTCGTCAGGACACAAATTAAATCAAATTGCAAAACCCACCATACATCTCTCATCACCATCATCATTCCCTTTCCGCACCTAATGGTGCATAGGGAACTGGATGGGTACACCAATAACGGCGTATTTTGACCATTTTTGTCACATGAAAGTAAGATGATCAGTCTTACGTTGCAGGTACCAGTCCAGAAACTATGAAATATTCTAGTGTAAAATCACCTTTTTAAATAAATATTTAATTTCAACCATGTCTGGAATCGAACCCGAGACCTCTTGCATGGCAGGCTAACGCGCTGACCATTACACTATGAGGCCGACATCATACATATTTACCATAACAGTATTTGAGTTTGTCCAAATGTTTGTAGACAAAATACTAGATTTCATCCCCTCGGAAGTCATTAAGATTAACAAATTACAACAGGGATGGAGAATACCTTAAGGAAGAGAATTTGTAAGTCTAGGCATTTACAGGGCTTATGACATGTAATTGGCTGGTTTAAGTGGCCACTTTACACACTGTGTAACATTCGCCATTTTGCCTATGTTTGAACAGCCATATTTCTCCAATGCTTCCATTTGTTGATTTTAGTGAAGTTAAAGAGCTGTTAATGTTAAATTCTCACATTGTGTTTGTACAATAATTATTGTATCCCTTAAGAAACTATTTTTATTTTAATTTTAAAACGTTGTGTCGCATTTAATATTTACGTTTTTGATTTAAATTTTTTTTTTTGTATTTAAAAATGTACTTTTTTGTATAAAATATGAGTAGGTGGATTTAAAAAAAAAAATGTGACTAAATATTAAAAATAATGTGTTGGGAGTTTCGTTGGAAGATTATTCTGATTTTTTATTTTTTATTTTTATTTTTTGCACTACAACAGGCTAGGAGGCCCAATTACAGCGGTGAATTACATCACAGAACACCCAGGCTTGAGAAAAATCACATTTAATTTTTGTGTTCTCACCGGGAACCGAACCCGGAACCTTCCGTCTGTGAGTCAAGCGTCTTGACCACTACACCACGGAGGCCGCCAATTATGTAAATTGTGATTATTAATCAATCCGCGGTGAAGAATTTTTTTTGCTGAGATTACAATTGTCAGAAAAAATTACTATCAAGAGCTTGAGACATTAAACGGCATGTATTCGTCGGGAAGCTATCGGCGTGGAAAAGAAAACGATATTTCTAGTAACAGTTTCACAACATTTTTGGCAGCGCCCTCTGTTGGCCGGCCTTGTATTTTATTGAGTTTTCAGGAACATGACTCCTTTTCTAGTTGATTTCGATATAGCTAAGCTGCATGTGATTATAGTCAAGTACATGATTACCCTTCACCCCCATTAATCTCATGGAGTACAGGTTTATTTTATATTTTAAAACATTTATATTCAGAGACTACTCTCAAGATAAAATCCAGTGGAAATTAAATAATTATAAAGGATATTGATCCAATATATGTATATATATATGTAACTTAAAACTTCCTGGGGATTATCAAGTGAAACTAATATTAAATTATTAATTTTAAATTTATTAATTTACTAATATTGATTTTATTCAAACTTTGCAAAATTCTATGATTAAATTGCTACTACATAAAGATGTATAGAGACACAATATTTCAATATCATTGATGTATAAATCTGGAAATAAATTTTCTGTTAGGGCTCTACTTTGATACAAATTAATTTTCAGCATGCGTCGCACTCCGAGTATAAACACAATTGGTACATGATTACATCACCAGGTTTACTAGTATGGAAGGGCTAGCTGTTCCTAGATATTGCAATTAATATGGCAAAACACTGCAATACAGTATACCTAAAATATTTAACATGTTACCGAACAATATTAAAAATACTGAGTTAAATGACGTTTGCTCAAATTACGGTCAATAGAAAAAAGTTTTTTGTTGATTTTTGATAATGTAATATGTAATGTTTTTCAAGTAAAATTATTGTTAATGTAGGTTTAGTGTTAATAATCGATGCAATTTATGAGAACCAGCTGACAAGTTGTATGTATGCAACTATGCAAGACTTTAATTTAAGACTAATTTGTAAATATTTTTGAAAAATAACTTTTAAAAAATTTGTAAAGATAATCAATCAACCTTCAGCTATTTAAGGGCGTGAAAAAGATTTTTAAGGTCATCTGAAATGGGCCTTGGTGCCGATTTCTCTAATTTTTTTAAATATTTATTTTACAGAAACACAGTCAATGTTGAAAGGCAGACCAGCAAAGTTTCTGAATATTAATCATACATATTAAATAACAGTGAATTCTTAAATGTGTGCGTTAGTATATTTATGTAAGAGGGTCTGTTTGTGTGTAATTGTATGATAAAAAGTGTTCAAGTGTATGTGTAAGCGTTTGCATCATAAAAAAGCATGGGAGCATATCGCAGCGAGATAAAATGAATTGTAAATTATTTTCAAATAAATTAAAAGGCATGTTAAATCTGTGAAGATCTATTGTGACGAGTCCCCGTGAATAGTTCTCGCCCTCCAAGCCTAGGTTTGTATAACACCTGGCAACTGTGTGGAAGGCGAGAGTTTACATTTTACTTTATCTCCCCTTCCAAGCCCAGATCCGTAAAGTATAGGGCTAATAGGCAGGGAGCGAGCTTGAAATATCCTCTGGTTAAACAAGTGGTCTTTCAAGGATGCGGCTTCTTTTATGATGCAAAGCATCACACTCACTTAGAACGTGTATAGGTGTTTCCTCATCTGCGCTGCTGAACCTACATCTAGAAGTTTCGAAAAGGTTTATTTTATCAAGGACTTTGTTCAATCCGCAGTGCCCTGTAAGGGCTCTAGTGATAACCCTCACTTGATTTTAGTTGAACTAAAATATATCCTACGACAAATGTAATATAGATAACTCTTTGTAACCGAATTCATTTTATCGAGTATAAAACCACAAGTATGATTATTTCCTCCTCGTAAATTATCGCGTAGTAAGTGTTTAATATCCGCAAATTTTTGGTTTTGTAAAGCCAGATGTTTTGGAAACAATACTAAACCATTCCCCATTGTAAGTGATAACGCAAAGTGTGGAAGATTCATAGAGTAATTAGAGGGTTAAATCCGTTTGAAAGGAAGGTTAATTACACTTAATTATACAAATTATTTTCATCATATTCTTTGTTCGCAGCTTTGGCATTGTGGTCTCAAAAGGTGACATTAAGCACTTCGTGTTTTGTGTGCGCTTTAATTATGAACTAATTACGTGTATTACCGATATTCAAAGGCTTATTAATTCAATCGTTTAGTTAAATTACTCACAAATATACGTTAACTTCGCAATAAACAATGTAAATGAAATGTTTATTTAGAAGGTGGTTTATTTAGATTTTAATTTATTCCAGCAGCGAGAAAAAAAAAGAGAGAAGTATTGAAGTTCAGTCATTTATAGAGCCTGCAATAACGTTGTTAGAAAATAGGACACACGTTGTAGTAGAGCGGATGACCACAACCCGTCTTATAAGATGGTTTTAGTGGTCATTTTACGCTTTCCAAAAAAAAATATTTCGACATATTGACATATTTATCTCAGGAATTTACATTGAATTATTTATACAATATGGTAATTGAGTAAAAAAAAAAAAACATGTTTTTGCTGGTGATTTATCTAAACTGTCGAACTAGGGATAACTTCCTAGTTCTAAGACAGTAAATAATGTATTTTTAAAATTTATTTTTGTCCACTTTCGATAGTTCTTTAAACTTAAAGTTAAGACATAATACACATGTAAACTTATTAGCAAATTAAATTTATTTATTTATTTTACGGATATTGTCTATTTATACAACTAATAGGGTATTAATATTACAATATAAAAATAGTAAAAATTATTTAAAAAGAAGCAAAAAGCATTGACAAACATAAGGGACATCAAGACGATATCTGGACTTTTTATTTAGTGCTCGTTTAAATCGATGTAAACTTAAACAAAAAAGTCCAGATCTTGTATTGAGTTAACAATACGACAAAGACAATCATTGGAGAATTATGGCCATAGTTTGTTATATGCTGATTGATGAATGTTACTTCATTGTTTCTCAATCCTATGAGTTAGAACATGTAATTTTACCTGTCCTAGCAATGATGGCACATCGATTATACCAATAAGTATGCCGAACATATGGAGTCAATATTAGCTTTACGTTTTTGTAGATTAAATTTTTTTAACATTGACTCTACATCAGCATATGGATAGACCTCTCTCTAGTCTAAGCATCGATGCTACTTTCTGAAACAAGCGATGTTCGACTGATTCAATGTAATTTATTCGATTCACATATAATGGAGACCAGACCACAGAGGCATATTCTAGAAGAAGGCAAACCGTTGAGCAATAAAGAGTTTTGATAGTTAGGGCATTATTAAAATCAGAGGATATTCTGCTAATGAAGCCAAGTTATTTGAGTGATTTATTTATAATATTATCTTTATACTCGTTGTTTGTCAGTTTATAGTCCAAAACAATTCTTAAATCTCTGATGGACTTAACTACATCAATTTTGGAGTTTTCTATTAGGTACTCGAAAGTAATTGGTGGTTTTCTATGAAATAGCATTATTTTGAATTTTTCATATTTATTTCTAATCTATTGACTTTACACCATTGCATTGGTTAAAAAAGTCCATGTCTGATTGAAGAAAAAGCAGTCTGGTTAAGTTTGATTTATTTTTAAAATTTTACTCTCGTCCGAGGTACACGTATATAGTAAATACAGTATTTCTACTAGAGCAGTCATAAGAATATGTTTATGTGTGCCCTAATTCCAAAATAAAAAATTATAAATATCCCACAAATTTCTAAATTATTTCTTATTGCTA